>NW_023246494.1:0-2208 GCF_002007445.2 Ailuropoda melanoleuca | reverse complement strand
GGGCAAGCCACTAGAAGTTAGAAGCCAAGGAAGAATTCCTCTGTAGATTTCAGGGGGAGCATGACCCTGCCAGTGCCTTGATTTTGGACTTCTGGTCTTCAGAACTTGAAAAAATAAGTTTCTGTTGTTTTAAGCCACCCAATTTGTGGTACTTCGTTAAGGCAGCCTTGGGAAACTCATATAATATGCAACATACAGCTTGTAATATCTGAGATCTACTAGGTATGCAATAAGTATCAGATAAATGTTAAAGGATTCTATTCATTTTTGTACACAAGTAATGAACATTTATTTGTATATTATATATAAACATATATTATTATATATTAGTGTATTAATATATTATTATATATTAATGTTATTAAATTATGTGCAATTAATATATATAAGAACTTTTTTATTGTCTGTATAACAGATCTTCAATTTATAATAAGATCAATTTTGTCATTTCAGGTAAAGGCTACATGACCTCTGATCTTACCTATTCTCTTCTGTGACACATTGACACTTCTGGGTGTAACCATACCGCATAATAATAGCTACATGACAGCAGTGATAGCTGGTCCTCTAGGACTCTCTACTCCTTTTGCTCTCACACATCATATGTTAAGAAAAGTTGGCTTCATTGATCATTAGCACATTTCCTTTATAAAAGGGCCAGAAGTTATCAAATTAAATAAAAACAACTTAAAGTTAATGCAGTCATATCAGAGCACTCAATGTTCTCATGACCTACTAGATTGTAATTGTTTTATTATTTTATTTTTGGAAGTTAATTATGGAAATTAATTATGGAAGGACATTCTAAAAATGTATAAAATCATGCTTAAAATGCATTATAAATTTACTCTGCCTGTAGTATAACATTTTGACCTGGCATTATTAAATAGGGCTTTTTAAAAAGACTGATAAGAGTACTACATCCATATTATTTATGAAATTCCTTTCGTTCCTCCATTTCTTCAAGTAGGAAATTTTGGTCTGGAATTACTCAGGCATATGAACTTTTATCTACCAGTGAATGGAGGTATATATTATGGGAACAAGGATATGTGAGTATAAGATATTTTGAATACCCTATAAATTCTGCATCTGAAGGTATAAAATAATATTACACTTGAGTCCCAAGCTGTGTTCATTACATATGATGATGTCTGAAGCATCAAACACTGTGTTTTGGGTATCTCATAGTATACACAGTGACAAATCGAACCACATAATTCATAATGACAACTGAAGTCTTGAACACTGTATGCACATTTTAAAGGAGTACACTCTGCTCTGGAGTCTGAGGTCACAAACACTGGAAATGTGGAATCTGAACTCCTGCACTATGGTCCACATGGTTCTGGAGGTATTCATTTATTTTACTTTCTTTACACACTAGTATCTAGAAATATACAGACACGGCTTGAGATCTTTATTAAATCTTTTTTTTCTTTTCACCCAGAGTCATAGTTTTAGGGGCTTGTATTTAAGCATACCTATGTGTACAGGCCAACAGGTTAGGTTTTATTTCATTATTGACTTTTAAACCTCTGGAATATTTTATGACTAATTAACTTAGCTGGTTAGAATATGAGGTTAATGTAATTGAATTTATGTGTTCAATCTCACAAGAAAATGATCTCTATCTTTTTCCTTCCTACTTCCCTTCCTTTTCTTCATCATTGTATCTATCTACAAGTACTACCAATAAGCTTTCTCTTTAGTGTGTATTCAGATATTGAAAAGGGACCTGGATAAAAATATGACTAGATATGCATAAAATAACATAACTACTGGTAAATATAAAAGTACCATCAAGTCTCCTGTTACAGTTCAGTTCAGAAGACCTACATTAAGGACTGTGTCTTACACTAGTTAACTAGGAGACAAAGATTAGTGATTGTCAAGTTACCCAAAATTCACTAACGAGAAAAACTACTATAAAAGGAATCATAATACGGTTAGACTATTACAGGTGGCATTGAGAAGTTATTAAAAACAATTGCTTAAGAACACTGAGATGAAAACTATAAATGTTAATTGGGACAATGCACAAAGTATCTCACAGACAAGTTTTCTTTAAGAGGTCTTTAAGGATGACCAGGAATTGGATAGATGATATAGTAGTCAAAATTCTTAGTCACAAGCCACAGAAACTGCCTCTAGTTTAGGGTTTCTGATTTAGTAAATCTACATGGGATGTACTCTTTCTTTTTTTTT
>NW_023246493.1:0-2208 GCF_002007445.2 Ailuropoda melanoleuca | reverse complement strand
TGGATTAGATATGGAGCAGAAAATGGCCCACAGTAGAAAAATGGTCACCAATTTAAAATCTGTAGTTTAGTCCCAGTAGTGTACGAGCATTAACTACCTGGTTTTGATGACTGTGCTGTGGTGTGTAAATGTTAACATTGGCGAAGCCGGATGAAGGATATGTAGCAAGTCTACTACTTTGGTAATTTTCTGTCATTCTGAAATTATTTTAAATTAAAATTTTAAAAATCAAGAAGTCTTTTGCGGCAATTTTCTAAATAACTCTCCATTGGCGACGCGGGAAAAGGAAGATTGTGGTGGCTTTGAAATATCTGGATGTCTTGCCAACTCAGTCCTGTGTTAGATAGACAATAATTCCTCGCCTGTGCGTATGCAGTTTGATACTTTACTCTTTCAAATGCATAGAAGATTATAGCTTTTTTCTATATGAAGTACACTATTTTTTCCTCGAATGGCACTCAAAAAATGTATAAAATGTGAATAATGATTGTTGTCCTGTCTACCCTGCTTTTCCCTGCTGAACTTACAGTGTCGTCATAAAGTATAAAAACAGATAAAGGAAGTAGAAAGTATTTTGCAAGTTGTAAACATTGTATATGTGTAAGGTGTTAGTTTGATTATTGATGGAAAATTGTCTAAGGTATTTTTATGATTTATATATACATTGTATCAGTTTCTCCTCTTACTTCTCCTGTACTCTAATGATATTCCTGCTTGTTTACCAGGCTTATAAATTCAAAATTGCCCTTGAAGATGAGAACTAAAGGAGAGGAGATGGGTATCGGTTACCAAAACTCCAGGTAATCGTCTTAAAACATGTTCTTCACCTTTATCCCAAGCTTTTATTTATTTATTTTTTAGATTTATTTATTTATTTTAGAGAGAGTGTGTGTGTGTGCGAGCTGTGGGAGGGGCAAAGGGAGAGGGAGAAAGAGAATCCTTAAGAAGACTCCCTGCTGAGCACAGAGCCTGACATGGGCCTTCATCCCAGGACCCTGAGATCTTGACCTGAGCCAAAATCTAGAGCTAGTCGCTTGACTGACTGAGCCACCCAGGTGCCCCTGTCCCACACTTTTATTCTCTTCTATGACATATGAAGTCATAAACCAAAAAAGAGGAAATTTTAGAGCAGAATATGGCTCCAGAAGTAGGCTGACTCAGTGTTTTAAGCATGCCTAATTATAAGAATCCCCTAGTGAAGTCATTTCAAGTATGACCTCCAAACTCATAATCTATGAAGGGAATTCTCAGATCTATATTTTATTTATTTATTTTTAAAGATTTTATTTATTTACTTGCCAGAGAGAGAGCACAAGTGAACAAGCAAGGGGAGCAGCAGGCAGAGGGAGAAGTAGGCTCCTCACTGAGCAAGGAGCCCGATTCAGGTCTTGATCCCATGACCCTGAGATCATGACCTGAGTTGAAGGCAGACCCTTAACTGAGCCACCCAGGTGTTCCTTGAATCTATATTTTAAATATGCTTTCACCTGGTTATTATTGGCAGGCAAATTTAGAAACACTCTTACTTTATAAATAAATTGAGAGAAAATGACCAAATTTACTTAAAAAATTGTATACCTTATCTTTGGTAAATATTAATATGGGCGATATAGTCTAGAATAGGAAACAATTATATAAACAACTGTAGTATATATGCTTTACTAGGGGACTAACCAAAGCTGAATGCAATGAATTCTCCTTTGGGAGGAGTAGGCTCAGGAAAGCCTCTAGAGACTTGTAATATTTCACCTTGTTGCTAGACAAGAGAGGACAGATATTCCAAAAAGAAAGAACAATATGCAAAGACACAATGATGTGCATGGCATTTTCAGAGGTTAGGAGTGGTCCGGGGCCTGGACTGTGGTGTGCAGCAGGGCGGTGGTGAATGATGAAAGAGGAGAGGCAGATTGGTGTCAGATTTTGAAAGCCTGCAATACCTTACGAAAAGAATTGTTCTTATATGACACCAAAAGCACAAGCAACAAAAGCAAAAAAAAAAAAAAAAATGAAGAGGAATTAAAGTTTCTGTGTAGCAAAGACAACCATCAACAGAATGAAAAGACAACCCATAGAATGGGAGAAGATATTTGTAAACCATTTATCTAATAAGGGGTTAATAACTAAAATATATAAGAAACCGGTAGAACTCAATAGCAAAATAAAAACATTTTAATGGGCTAAGAACTTGAATAGGCATTTCTCAAATAG
>NW_023246492.1:0-6727 GCF_002007445.2 Ailuropoda melanoleuca | reverse complement strand
TCTTCCATTCACTACAATCCAATCCAAAAGCATTGTGGGAGAACCACATGGTGTCAAACCATCACTCTGTGCACTGAAGGCATATCTTAAAGGAGAACACAGGCAGAAACCCTTTTGACCACAGCCGTAGCAACTTATAACTAGACACGTTACCACAGGCAAGGGAAACAAAAGCAAAAATGAACTATTGGGACTTCATCAAGATAGAAAACTTCTGCACAGCAGAGGAAACAATCAACAAAACTAAAAGGCAGCCTGCTGAATGGGAGAAGATATTTGCAAATGATATAAGGATTAGTATCCAAAATCTACAAAGAACTTATCAAACTCAACATCCAAGAAACAAATGACCCAGTTAAGAAATGAGCAGAAGACATAATAGACACTTTTCCAAAGGAGACATCCAGATGGCCAACATATACATGGAAAGACGCTCAACATCACTCATCATCAGGGAAATACAAATCCAAACCATGATGCAATACCATCTCACACCTGTCAAGACAGCTAAAATTAACACCACAAGAAACAACAGGTGTTGGTGAGGATGTGGAGAAAGGGGAACCCTCTTGTACTGCTGGTGGGAATGCAAATTGGTGCAGCCACTCTAGAGAACAGTATGGAGGTTCCTCAAAATGTTAAAAATAGAACTATCCTATGATCCAGCAATTGCACATATTTACCCAAAGGATAAAGAAACACCCTGATGTTTATAGCAGCATTATCAACAATAGCTAAACTATGGAGAGAGCCCAAATATCCATCAACTGATGAATGGAAAAAGAAGATGTTATACACACACACACACACACACACACACACACACACACACACGATGAAATACTACTCAGCCATCAAAAAGAATGAAATAGTGTCATTTGCAATGACATGGATGGAATTAGAGTGTATTATGCTAAGTGAAATAAGCCTGTTGGGAAAGACAAATATCATATGATCTCAATTTTATGTGGAATTTAGAAAGAAAACAGATGAATATATGGAAAGGGGGAAAAGAAAAAAAATAGGAGAGAGGGAAACAAGCCACAAGAGACTCTTAACGACAGGAAACAAACTGAGGGTTGATGGAGGGAGGTAGGTGGGCTTGGACTAGATGGATGATGGGCATTAAAGAGGGTGCTTGTTATCATTGAGCACTGGGTGCTGCATGTAAGTGATTAATTACTGAATTCTACTCCAGAAACTGATACAGCACTGGATTTTTTTTTTTTATTATATTATGTTAGTCACCATATAGTACATCCCTGGTTTTTGATGTAAAGGTCGATGCTTCATTAGTTGCGTATAACACCCAGTGCACCATGCAATACGTGCCCTCCTTAATACCCATCACCAGCCTATCCCATTCCCACGCCCCTCCCCTCTGTAGCCCACAGTTTGTTTCTCAGAGCCCGTAATCTCTCATGCTTCGTTCCTCCTTCTGATTACCCCCCCCTTTCTTTATCCCTTTCTTCTACCGATCTCCCTAGTTCTTATGTTCCATAGATGAGAGAAACCATATGATAATTGTCTTTCTCTGCTTGACTTATTTCACTTAGCATTATCTCCTCCAGTGCCGTCCATGTTGCAGCAAATGTTGAGAAATCGTTCTTTCTGATAGCTGAGTAATATTCCATTGTATATATGGACCACAACTTCTTAATACAGCACTGTACGTTCTACCTAAAATTCAAACTAAAAAAAAAGCAGTATTAACAGTTATCAATGCTTGGATATCTACCACATGTCAAATAGTATATAAAACTGAAGTTCAGTCACTCAACTTGTACAAGCCACATGGCTGATGAGAAAGAGAATCAGAACTGGACCCAGGGGTGCCCTTGCCAAAATCACACTCTCCAATGCATCGTGCTACTGCTCCACCGGGACTCCCCTTCAGTAATAACAAGCATCTTGGTTCCCCCCATCCGTTTTTGCTGGAGCGTTATCCCAAAACAGGCCTGTCATTCTACTCAAAACCCTATGTTGTTCTACACCTTCCAGAAACACAGCATTGGTCGCACCACCCACTAACACGGCTGCCTTTAAGCCCTGGAGCATCCAAACCATTTAAGCAGAATTCCATCCTCAGATAGACTGCATCTATCTTTTGAGAAATAGTTTCCTTTTCTTTCTAAACTGCCCTTTGGCAGCCCAGCCTTGCATTTCTAACACCCTTGATGTCTGGTAAACCGCTGGTAGAGCCAAGTTGACATTTCATTTAGGGCTGATTTTATTTAGAAGCGTTTGAACTCAACTTTGTGAATTTGGAGACATGAAACACAAAGAAGATAACTTGAAGCCATACCTGATTAACGCTGAATAATTCAGAATTAATCAAAGTGTATTTTAAGCAGGATGCCTAAGCTAACACGTTCTGAATATGAGCCATATGATTACTCAGAGAAATTTTAAGTTCAGATTTAGAATCAGCCTTTTCATTGTAGCAGCACTTCACAGACTTCTCATTTCCTTTGTCTCCCACAGATGCATTTCCTCCCAAATCCTTGTATTTTGATTTTTTTCAGTGGTAGTATTTATTTTAAGCTGTACTATCATGCAGTTGCTTCTCATTTCTCTCCATCAACGGAGAGGTACGAAGCAGCACTGCCCTGCTGTGTTAAGCGTGGGACCACAGGCACAGTGAGTAGCCACGTCTAAGAACAGGAGGTTGTGTAGAGGAAATGCAGTTCCAGAAATGGGAGTTGGAGACTGGGAAGGCAACAGGTGATATAACCTGATAAAAGCTGGGGTCCCTCAAGGCCCAGTCTCTAAAAGGTATTACATACAAAGAAGTTCCATTAAGCAAGCGGTAGTCATAAAAATAATGATGTTATTTATTTATCAATTTTAATAAAATAATGACCAAGGGAACTAATTTATAATCCATAATCACACTACATAATGTTCCTTTTCTCACATTACTCCTCATTCTAGAATTCTCTTATTTCCTTCAACTGGACCCAAACCCCTATTTCTCCTTCTATTCATTCTCAATTCCCTTCCCAATACCCAAAGTGTTGTCAAATGGTGCTTGCTCTTTATTTTTGTCCCTTGTGCTTTCAGTTCTCTAATTCTCTCCCTCTCCCCTTCTCTTCTATTTTCCCCAGTTGGCATCACATGTCTACTGCGGCGAAGAGCTGTGCTTCTGCAGGGTATGGGGGTGAAGTCCTTATGTCATGGGAGCTGTCCAAGCTTGAGATGCCTGATACCATAATTAGTTGACTTCTCCCTACGAATGGACAATGCTTTGTCCTTGCAGAATCAACAACTCAAGAGTGTCCACTTTAAGGTAAAGAAATTAAAAGTTCAAGGACCCTTCACTCATGTGATTACCTGAATCTGTAGCCCATTCAACTGGTCTGAAGCAGAGTGGGACCTCAAGTGGAAGAGAGATATGTAGCTGAAGCCTTTCCTGAATTTTCAAGTAACCCAAGTTTGCCGAACCACACCTGCAAAAACTCAGTAATGAGGTGAATTGAGATTTAAACCAGAAGTTCAAGAAAGCCTTTTTTATTCAGTTATGAGCCCATAATCTTCTAATCTATTAAAATATTCAGTAATTCATTTAAAGTATTTCATATATGTTAAAATAACATCTTAAAATCTGGATAAGCATGACTGGGAACTTATAATGCAATTATGACCATGCCCCAAGGCAAGTACAGTAAAATCAGTTGTTAAGGAATAGATTAGTCACCCATCAGCTGTGCAAATGTTGGGCAGGTAACTTCTCTGAGTTTCAGTTTTTTATCTTTAAAATGAGGGATTAGATAATCTGCTCTCTGTGAATCTTTTCAGCTATTACATTTTATGATTTTAACTTCCCTGGGTTGTTTTCACCTCTCATTTTCATCTCATCTCTGATAAACTTCTAAACATTTTCTACTTGCTCCTCTGTACATTTTGATCAGAAGAGAAAGGAGAATCTAATCCACATATATTATGCCAGAGAGAAGATCCAGAGGCAACTGTAAGATTACTATTATAATCTCTAGTTACTTTAACAAACATTGTCGATTTCCCCTACTATTTTTCTGGACTACCTCTAGCTTTTTATACTTCCGATACAATTTCATTTTAAAGAACCTGGCATTTTCTAAACTTTTGAAGGTCATATCTTCTGTCCGCATCTTGAAGAATTATTTGTGCTTTCATTAGGTGTTCATGCTATTTAGCTAGAAGCATTAATAACCACCTTAACTTTGTATGTTCATGAAGCCTCTTACAGAGGGTCTTGATCCTGCAGTCTGCAGACTGATAGATGAGGTTGTTAGAAGCTGAAATTCTAAAAATAAATCTTAGTAAGATTTATAATACAATTATATAAACCCAAAAGGGAGGGTTCTAAAAGTACCTACCGCAGAGGTCTCCTTACTCCAGAAAAGTACATTGTGTTAATGGATTAATACATTGAATTACTGAAACTGATCTCCTGTCACCCCTTTCTATATGAAAAGTTATCTCTCACAGTTGATCAAACTAAAGCAATAGCAATGGTATGTGAGTAATTTATCTATATTATTTATATTTTTAAAGAATTCTTAATTTTCACTTAATGGCAGCAAAATTATGGATCTCTTTGACTCTCCAGTTACATGGGTTGGATTAGAGTGGATCATATATACATCCTTGTTTTGGTCCAACCAGTAATTCTACTTACACAAAATATTGTTTCACTCTAGACAATAGAATGCAACCAAGTACCAGAAAAATAATGATATTTTAAGATTAGGGGACTCTTAGCCAATTTGCAAGATAGCCTTTGATGCTCTCCTATCTTGCGGGACTCTCTTTTTTAATCTTCAGCACTCTTTTTTATAATATAGGAATGACATTGACTGACCTTTGGCAGATTGCAAAAATGACCACAAATTCTTCCCTTGCCTCTAACCTCACCCTTTGTGATGTGTTTGTAGCTCTTTCTAACTAGCAGTGGATTCCATTGCTTCAATCCTTGAATCTGTGCTGGTCTTGTGACTTGCTTTGGCCAAAGGAATGTTGTGGAAGCAACACTGTTCCAGTGCTCAGCTAAGAACCAAAAATATCTTTCATGCTTCAACTTGTTCTGGGACTCCATGTACACCATTTGAATGAACTTGGGCTAGCATGCTGTGGGATGGGTCCATATGGCTAAACCAGCCCAGTTGTTCCAGACAAGGCTCCAGAAATGTGACCTAAAGCAACCTAAAAGTCCCAAACTAGCTTAGACTGGAAGAACCACTCAATCCATTCTGGGCTCAGTCTATTTTGTCACCCACAAAAATATGAGCTCAACTCATTGCTTTCATTCATACTTATATAAGTTTTGGGGATGTTTTAAAAGCAGCAGGTGATAACTGCCCAAGTGCCACACAGAGAAAGTCTCCCATAGTTTATTTTCATCTAAAGCTTCTCACTTTACAGACTTATATTTCACATTCTTTGAGAACCTGAACTCTGAATGAATTAGGTAAAACAAGCTGAGTGGGTAAAGTAAGTTCCTATAAGAGAGGCAAGTTGCATTTAAAATGGAACTCACCTAAATTAATCTTAATTGTTAGAATTTGGAACTAATACCTAGATTGTTCTTTCTTCCCTGAAAACATGTCAAGGGGAGACAGTGACAAGTGGGAAATGGAAGATACTGGCCTCTCTGCCATCTTGTTTTTCACTTCCTTAATATGTGGTCTCTAGTTAGGGAAGGTAGCATATATTTATTCTTAACATCCTATTATCTCTTTCACAACTTTCAAAACTAAACTTTCCTCTCAAATTAGTGCATTATTTTTAATTAAATGTATTAATTTTTTTTGAAAAAGNTCTAGTAGGGAAGGTAGCATATATTTATTCTTAACATCCTATTATCTCTTTCACAACTTTCAAAACTAAACTGTCCTCTCAAATTAGTGCATTATTTTTAATTAAATGTATTAATTTTTTTTGAAAAAGTAATTCATGCTTATCCAAGAAAATAACATTTATTCCTTTTACACAGATTTATCAAGCATTAATTTTAAGACAGGTATTATTCTAAACTCCTATATTTGATTCCATTTATTTCTACAGCAACACTATGAATTATTATTATCTTATATTAGTGATAATTATAGTAGTATTCCTGTTACCATGTTTGCAGATGAGGATATGGAGTCACAGAGAAGCTAAGTGANACCATGTTTGCAGATGAGGATATGGAGTCACAGAGAAGCTGAGTAACTTATTGAAGGTTACACAGACCCCAGAACCCAAGCATCAACCCCAGAATTCTACTGTGTACTTTAAAGGGGTACCTAGCATCCTACCAAACAAATGGCCACGTTGTTAGCAGTACATATTCACTCATCTTTCGTATGCTTTGAATTTTTCTAATTCCATCCCATTATAGACAGAGTTTGACCCTAACTCCAGTCCACATGTCACAGACAATGGACGAGGACATGGCGATTCAGGAAGGTCATAAGATCTGCTTGAAGATTGTAGGGACTTTTGTGTCACAAGAATGCTATCTTTGCTGTTGGCTCCCTGGTGGGCAATACTTGAGGCTTGTGAGCTAAGCACTGGAGGCTCCTACCTTGTTTGGTCTTCTTCTAGAAGGTGTGACTGTCATACTTCCAGTGTTGTCCAGAGGCCCAGTCTGGTTGCTATAGGGAAGGCAAGGAAGATTCCTCATCCCTGGAAGACATTTGGGTCTTCGTGTGGTATGGCCGTCACTCCTAGAGTTTTAACTGTATGGTCTAACCATAAAAGG
>NW_023246491.1:0-2208 GCF_002007445.2 Ailuropoda melanoleuca | reverse complement strand
AGCCCAGCCACTCACCATCTTACACATGGACAGCCTCTACAACCACCTCCCCCACACCACACGCCCAGCACTTCATCCTTTTATCTCCCATCTTGCCCTCTTTCAATTATCTGGAATTGTTTTTGTTGTTTGTTGGTTGGATTTTTTAATCTTTCAAGTCCTGTCCCATCTCTCATCCTGAAAATCCTTCAGTGTCTCACCATGATTTTTAGAACCAACACTAAAATCCTTTGCATGACATAGTTCATGACCTGGACCTGTCCATCTGACTTATGGAGGCCCACTCCCAGCCTCACACACTATGCTAGAGCCATCCTGCGCTAACCACTCCCCTGCCTTCATGCCTTTGTGGATGCTCTACTGCGTCTGGAATGTCCTTGTCTCTGGCAGCAACTCTCAAGCTCAAAGCATTGCTTGATATTTCCAGACAGACTTATGTGCTTTCTCTATATGCCCCTTGAATTTTAAAACAATTTTTCATTGTTTTCGTAGTTACTTTTTTCCCCCATTTTTGTCTCCCCAGAAGACTGTGAGGTCCTTAAAGACAAGGATCAAATTCCATCTTTCATCCTTGGGTGCCAAGTTCAGGATCTTGCACTTGAATGGGTGAATGAATGAGTAAATGAAAGAATGAATAGACAGTTTAGTAACTTGCCCAGGCTTACATGTTAGGAAATGAAACAGCCAAATCTAGAATCCAGTGCATTTAGACTCTGTTTGATCATATGAGACAGTAAAACCCCAAATTGGCCTAGCTTAATCAAAGAGAGCAGTAGGCCCCAAGCTTGGAAGTCCAGTGGGTGTGTTTCAGTCTAGGTACAGCTGGCCCCAGGGGTCCCAGCATTCTGTCTCTGCCTCTCTACCCCCCAGCTCTGTTTGCTTCTCAGCTCTTCATTCTTCTCTAGGCTCCACTAAAGATGGCCTCTATCAGCAGTAGGCTAGACCATCTTTAGAGCTCTGTTATTCAAGAAAAAATAGAGAGCAACTCCCTCTCCTAGCAACCATAGGTCAAATTACTTGGGAGGACCCTGTTAGCCTGCTTTGGTCATGTGTCTCTTCCCCTCCCCCCCCCATATTATACCAACAGTTATAACTAGCTGGGGTGTTATTTTTGGCCAAACCAGAATCACATATCCACTTCCGTATCAGAGGAAAAGCAAGGCAACATGAGTGACAGCCCACTGACAGCAGAAGAGAGGGAGTCGGTACAGAGACAATGGAAAATAGGGTACAAGGCAGACAGAAGCTGGGTATCTTCATCCTAACCAGCTTTCCCTTCATTATTCCATGGAGCCTTTCCAGCCCATAGCAGGCAGAGCAAGAAACATTTGTTTTTATTTGCATGGGTTCCTTAGGGGTGTGGTTGAAGGGAATCATGGTCATTGTTCCTTTCAGCCAGTTTTCTTTGTTTAAATGTGACTGGTTTGAGGAGTCTCAGCTCTTTCAGGGAATAAGCACATAACAATTTTATTTATTCTGTTCACTGTCCCCAGCTCTACTGTGTTAAATCTTTCTTCCCTACTGGGTAGTAGATCCCTTATCAAGTGCATGAGCTGATCCAGTAATTTTCTTGACATATTGGATGATTGAAATTCTGTTCAGTCCAATGTAAAACTCTTGGTCTGAATGTCCATTTCTGACTCCCTGGCTGCCCCATCCCAGACGGGGGACGATGAGCTGCTGCTTTTCCATTTTCTTTGCACTGTGGGAATTGTGGGGTGGGGCGGGGGGAGGGGGAGGAGGGCTTGAGCAGCATCTAGTTCACTCCCTTGCCTGCTCTTTTCTGGGACTATTCCCTGTAGGGTATTGAGAATTAGGGAGAAGAGTTGAGCTGGTGGGGGCGGGGAGATGCTCTTAGTCTCCTCTGTTTGATGAGATGCACTTTGTGTAGATGACATGTACTCTTCTCTAGGGGCCATCCCGAGCTTCACCTAGACCCCTGCTGTCCCTGACCTTCTAATCCCCTGACCGTGGCTCCTCATTCCTCACTCCTCACTGTCTTTTCCCAGCACCTTGGGCCATCCGCATCTTCTGCCCCTTCCTCTGATGTTCTGCTGCCTGACCTGGAGCCCTGGGAATCTCTGACTTCCTCTTTGACACTCTCAGATGACCACAGGGAACTGGGTCGGGATGGAAGATGCATTATTTTCTTCCTACGGACATTATCCGTGAGCCTTTTCTCCCTGCTATCAAGACTACCCCAGCCAG
>NW_023246490.1:0-2207 GCF_002007445.2 Ailuropoda melanoleuca | reverse complement strand
CACTGTATAGTGCACATCACATGGAAGAGCAGGCTGGCTCCCATCTCCATGCAATGAAAGAATGACCGACACCACTGCCATTGGAGGTTGGAAACTCCTAGGCGAGTTTTAGGAGAAAGAAATGGTATACATATATACAGCTATATGTCAGTATTTTACCATATAAAATTATTCTACAACAGTATCAAAACTAGAATATTTTTTAAGATTTTCAATATAAAGTTTCCAATGTGCATTGAACAGTGGCTTTACAAAGTACAAGCTATTCAGTATTGTTATTGTTATTAGGTGTTTTTATTCTTTCACTGTCACAGGTTAATGAATAAAAGCAATAGTGAAACTTAATAGGCCTTTTGCTAGAAGAATTTTCTATCCAAATTACTTATGGAGCAACAAACATGCTATGTGAGGGAAGTATACAATGTTAAAAGTCAGAGAGCACAGCTCAGAGAGGCTTAAGTGATTCCGTGTGACTCAAGATTGATGCAAGTAATAATATGGATTAAGGTGCAGGTGGAGGTACCAAAGAGGGCAATGCATTTGTTTAATGGAGTGTATTTTTCTTATATTACTGATGAGAGTGCTGTTATCTGCTGGTACACATTTAAACTTTATGTTCTTTTCTGTTTCCTTATTCACAGAATTACAGTTTCTTAGAAAATTACTAAACCTTAATATCAATGTTTTCGTCCACTTTTTCTAGGCATTTAAGTACATGAATCTTTTTGAGTAACCAGTACCATAACAGCAGACTAAACAGACAGATCAGATTCCTCAACAATTTCATGTCACGAGTTAAGGTTTTATTTATTATTTGTTTAATGGTGGCAAAATATATATAACATACAACTTACCATTCTAACCATTTTTAAGTGTACAGTTCAGTGACATTAAGTACGTAAATACTGTTGTGTAACATCATCCATCTCCACAATATTTTTAAACTTCCCAAGCTGAAACTCCATACTCCTCAAACATAACTCCCCATTCCCTCCTCCTTCTAGGTCCTGACAACCACCACCCTACTATCTATCTCTATAAATTTGACTATTCTAGATACCTTGTATAAATGAACCATACGTATTTGTCTTTTAGTAACTGGCTTATTTCCCATAGTATGTCTTCAAGGTCCATTTCTATTGTAGTATGTGTCCGATTTTTTCTTTCTTTTTAAAATCAAGTAATATTCCATTATATGTATATATCACACTTTATTTATCCAATGAACGTTTGGATTGCTTTCACCTTTTGGCTCTTGTGAATAATGATGCTATGAACCTCGTTGTACGAAGATCTGTTCAAGTTCCTGCCTTCATTTCTTTTGGTTATATATTGAGATGTGTGCAATAGAGATTTTTAATACTGGAGATAGGTTTGCCAGGCGCAGGTGTGCAGAGAGAAGGGAAAAGAAACTGCTACAGAGGCATGGTTCTCAGAGGCTGGAAGGGAGCATGGAGAAGTTGGAGGATAGGAGATCTAGGCTCTTCATTCACCTGCATCCTGATGTCTCAATTCCCTGAGAAATGGAAGAGGAACAGAAGAAATAGAACTCTTCTTAATTCCTTTGTTTGAGTCCCAGAATATTCAGAAACACCACGAATAATTTTAAGGAAATCATGAGAGAGACTCTATGTGTTTGAATGTGTGTAGAAATAGTAAAGACAGTGTTGGAGTTTTAGTAAAATAGTAAACAGAAAGGGGATAAGTGTCACTCAGTTTCTGGATATACAGGTGGTTAGCTTTTTTTCTGGTTGTAAATATAGAATATTCATGAGAAGGAGAGCCCCAAGTGTGTCTACTAGACCCAGCCCAGACTGGGGGCATTTAATATATACAAATCTGTATATAAATATAAATATATATAACATATATACACATACACATGTGTATACACATATCTAAATACATATAATACATATATAAATATGTATATATATAAATCAAATATATTTAATATATATAAATCACTAGATCTATTCACTATATATACATATATGTATGTGCATATATAGATAGATATAGATATATAGAGAGAGTCTACTCTGCTAAGTGAAAGGATAGAGCATTTGCCAAGCATTAACAGTGTAAAGTTAGATTTGTAACTAAAATAGTATGAAAGTTATTTGAGAAAAGTCCTTTGGGAAAGGTAAGAAGTCAGTGAAGTGAAGAACAGATAGTCAGGACGAATGGAGACTGTGATTAAAAGT
>NW_023246489.1:0-2207 GCF_002007445.2 Ailuropoda melanoleuca | reverse complement strand
TTTTTTTAGAGAGAGAGAGAGAGGGAGTGGGGTGGGGGAGGGGCAGAGGGAGAGGGAGGGAGCGAATCCTCAAGCAGACTCCCCACTGAGCGCGGGGCCTGATGCAGGGCTCAATCTCACAACCCTGAGATCATGACCTGAGCCAAAATCAAGAGTCAGACACTCAACCAAATGAGCCTCCCAGACACCCCTCTCCTTTTTTATAGCATTCTGGTCTTTTTTCTTCGATCTTCTATCATCTCTTTGAGGATATTAATGATTTGGGGGAAAGTTTTCTTCTCCCTGCATAGACTCCAGGTTGCCTTTTTCTTCTGTTTGTGGTAGAGCTACGTCCATGATAGAGTTGAGAAGCAACAAGCTGACTGGAAGCTTGAGCTCAACGCAGGAGTTTGCTGACCGTGAACGTCACTGTGGGGTGAGCTGGCTGGGTGGACTATTTGTTGAACATTCCATAATTTCAATATTTTGGGTGGTTTCTCCTGGGCTGGTCAGATTCTCCAGAGCAGAACTTTAGTCTCCTGCTTGGAATCTTAACATCCGGCAGCCAAAGTTCTGGGAGCTAAGCTGGGGGAAGAGAGCTAGAGGTCTCAGCACCTGGCACTTACCGTGGATACTATCATTTGATCTTCTTGGTTTTGACACGGTATGTCCAAGTTCCCAGTCCACAGACTTCTGTTTTACACTCTTAGGAGGGTGAAATCTCTAGACTATGGTTAGATGGGGTCAAAGCAGTCTCGCCATGTACAGAGTGGGGGCAAAAAGCTAGAGATCTGTGTCTCTGGGGGTTTTCACCCAGTCCTTATTTTAGCCACCCTGTTTATGCCTCCATTTCCAAAGGTACTTGGTGCTTGGTTCCTGAGTTTTTTGAAGATTCTCTTGTGTGAAACAAGCTCCTTCTTCACTTTATCTACTGCCCACTCAAGGCTGGTAAGTCCTTTATCCCTCGCTCACCTGCTTCCTAGCTTCTCATATTTTGTTGCTGTTTTCTCCTCTCCTGTCCCGCCTGCCTGTGTGGGGTGTGTCTCTAAACAATCTCTTTACTGTAGTTTTAGTGTATTTTGGGAGGAAGCAAGTTAGATGTGATATTCATTCTTGCATCCTAAAAAGGAAGTCTAGAATGTATTTTCTTAAATATCGGAAATCATAACTCTTCATGCTAGAATGGGACTTGGATACCACAGTTGCCGGGCCTCAGGTAGACAGGTGACTTGTACAAAACCACGCAGCTAGTTAGGGAAGAACAACTTTCGAACCTGGGACCTGACTTGCCTAATTCTGTTTGTACTATACCAGCGCAGTGCCCCTTACGATCATTATGAAATAACGTTTAAAAAACCTTGTATTCTGAACTAGTCTAAGACTCATGAAAAGTTCCAAAAAATAGTACAGAGGGTTCCCATGCGGCTTTGGCTCAGCTTCCCCCAACAATAGTCTTATAGACAACAGTACATTTTAAAACCAGGAGCTATATGTTGGCACAGCGCTCTGACGAAGGTCAGGTACAGACCTTCAAGCAACATTGTGAATGTATTTTTTGTGTATTTTGTGTATTCTGCTAAGCAAAAGCCAGAAGAGGACTCAATCCTTTCATATTAAGGAGGCTATAATCTAAATAGACATATGAAAATAACTCACCAAATAACACTCAAGTACAGTCCAAAATATTTTTAGAGCCGTCTTCCAGAAAAGCAAGAGGTGGTGAAAAGAGGATGGGCTTTGAAATCAGACAAATCTAAGTCTGAATCCAACTTCACTGATTAAGATTTGTGTGTCCCTGGGCAGGGATTTTCCCTGAGCCTCATTTTCTTCATGTAAAATGGTGAATATTATTATCTGCTTCTTAACGTGGTGAGAATGAAATCATATAGATTATAGGCTAGAATGGTGCTTGGTACATAGTAGATGTTCAATAAATGGTCACCATAATAATTACCAATAAAATAATAATCCTTAATAATCATAATCCTCTGGTTGTCCGCTTGATCTCGTGTCCAGCCCAACACCAGGTAGGTTTCTACCTCCTAATTTACTCTGTCGGGTTTAGATAGAAATCAGAGAACAGTTCCTGTGAAGAGAGGCCTTGGAAGGCACCATGACTTTCCCAAATCGGCGGCACACGAGCATCCTCTGAGCCCGCTAATCTTCCATGTCAGTGTTTCAGTAAAGTATGGGAGGATGGTCAAACGTTGAACTAAATGCACGTAATT
>NW_023246488.1:0-2206 GCF_002007445.2 Ailuropoda melanoleuca | reverse complement strand
TTTTTTTTTTTAAAAAGAGGAAATTGGATTACTGGCAGGCCAAGGCAGCTGGAGTTCTCAGGGTAAAGTATCAAACAAGAGAGAGATGCAAAGAGAGTATTCAAGTCGGCAGTTTTCCTTAGCCAAGCACATGCATCTAAAGAAAAGAAAAGAAAGGGAAAAAAAACCTCTAAGACTTGGAAATAAGCAAAAGAAAGTACAGCTTGTCTTTTTAGCGTCCTCCTGGAACCGTGTTAAACAGGCCCGTCCAAGGTTTATGAACTTCTTTAGGACTACGGTACCTGTGTCTGACTTTACAATTTACCATTTGTAGAGCCCAAACTCTGTGAAGTTACATGTTAACTTGTAGATTTCTATTCAGTAGAAAAAGATTATAGTTTTATTGTCCTGAAATTCATAGTTTTGTATCTAATCTAGCATTCTTTTTTAAATTTAATATATCTATAAATACACAGTTCCTCCAATACTCTTGGAACCAGCTTTACTATCTTTGTATCTTTGATTCTATCATCAATGAGTTAATACGTTTCATTAATGAGTTAATACGTTTCTTTATTCTTTTTTCTCCCAAAGATTTTATTTATTTATTAGAGAGGGGTGGGGGGGAGCAGGAGAGAAGCATAGGCAGAGGGACAAGGAGAATCTATGCTGAGTGTGGAGCCGACATGGGGCTCAATCTTACAACCCTGAGGTCACCACCTGAGCCCAAGTCAAAAGTCGGAAGCTTAACAGATTGAGTCACCCAGTGCCCCTACATGGCTTCATTCTAATATTTGTATGAAAGCCGTACTTTCAACTTTTAAATATTTTACTTTGGTATGATTCCAATGACGTGCCCAAGTGAACACTTCTACCAGAGCCAACTAAAGAGTGCTAGAAGTGTACCTTATGGAATATTTAAGCCCATAGCTACCTTTTTTTTCTTTCCTTTCCTTTTTCTATTGTGTGTGTGTCTGTGTGTGCCTGCATATGCCCTTGGAGTGAATCCCAAGAGGAAATATAACTTTATTTCTTTTTTAACTCTGTTTTTATTCCTGGCCCTGTATTTTTATTTTTGTTTCTGTTTCTTGGCCAAAGTTGGTCTCAGTTCTGATTTGCACATGATTGATGAACTGTTCTCAATTGGTGATAGCAACAAGTGGGGATCTGACTTTATGACCTGAACTTTTGGTTATCAATATCAGCTTGATGATGGTTTATACTCTTGTTAGGTAATAGATGACAAAATATGATTTGTTACTCTTTTTGTCTTTTTGAATGTGTTCCTATTAATGAGTTCAAATCAATTAAGATATTTAGTGTACATTGAAAAATATCTCTTTGAGAACAGGACTGGTGATATTTTGTGTTCTATGTTGTAGAACTGAAGCTTTCTGTGGGTCTGTGGGTCTGAGAAAATTCTTTGCCTCTCATTATATAAACGTGTAACATTTTCTTATCTCTGAGTACTTTAATAACTTACACTCTTCACTGATACAACACAAAGCCACCACACCTAATTCCTTTTTATCCTGTTACCTCTTTGTTGCCTTTAAGGTTATGTGTGTAGATGTGAATATGTCTGTATATGAATATATTTGTGTGTGTACAACACTTTGGGTTGTTTTTAGTGGAAGAGATTGGAGTTGCCAAATAGAGTTGCCAAATAAAGGGCAGCAGTTTAATTCTGATTTCAGATAAACAATAGGTTTTCAGTATAAATGTGTCTGAAATTCACATTTAACTGGGCATCTTGTTTCTCTGTTTGCTAAATCTGGCAACCTTGGGGACTGGGGCAGGGGGGTCAATCCAAATAATCTAGACTACCAATACTAGAAACAAACATCATTTCTTTTTTCAAATTCTCAACCTTTGGCTAGAAACTTTAGACATTTAAATAATTAATTTTTTAAAAGATAATTCTTGTTTTTTTAGTTATGAAGGGAGTATCTCTAACTTTTATCCATTAAATAGAATACTGGCTCTTGATTTGAAATAGTTTTTAGGGGTGCGTGGGTGACTCTGTTAAGCGTGCAACTCTTGATTTTGGCTCAGGTCATGATCTCAGGGTTGTGAGATCAAGACCCTTGTTGGAATCCACATTCAGCAGGGAGTCTGCTTGAGGTTCTCTCCCTCTGCCCCTCCCCCCCTCGCACACTCTCTTTTTCTCTCTAAAATAAATCTTTTTTATTTTATTTTTTGTTTGTTTTTGGTTTTTTTTTTTTTT
>NW_023246487.1:0-2206 GCF_002007445.2 Ailuropoda melanoleuca | reverse complement strand
ATCTGGGGATGTACTGTATGGTGATTAACATAATATAATAAAATAAAATTTAAAAAAAAAAAAAAGAAGCACCTGAGGGGCAGGGTTTAGTGTAAGTGGCTCAAGCCTTCACTGTGAGCACTGAGCTGCTCGATGAGGTCCGTCCAAGTTGAAGGGGGTTTAGGGGGCGGGAAATGGCATCAGCTGGTTCTCTCTCTTGCCCCTGGAGAGGGGAGCTCACACCGCCACTGTTCAGGAAGCCCTAACAGAAGAGTGAACAACTTCCCCCCATGTGTCCCAGGCTTCCCTCAGATCCCTGCCTTCACCCGACGTCCAAGCCATCTGTCCACCAGGCAGTCGCCCAAAGGCGCAAGGGCTTAGATTTTGTGGTAAAGGG
This sequence comes from Ailuropoda melanoleuca, assembly GCF_002007445.2. Classification (NCBI taxonomy): domain Eukaryota; kingdom Metazoa; phylum Chordata; class Mammalia; order Carnivora; family Ursidae; genus Ailuropoda; species Ailuropoda melanoleuca. Next base: position 1,830 of record NW_023246487.1, on the reverse strand, counting down.
CAGCAAAAACCCAGTGTCCAAGTTAGCCGCCCTCAGCGTCTCTGCTCCGCTGCAAATGAGCTGGGCCACTCGATGGCACTCACCTGCTCTTTGGTCCCTGAGACAGGGGCAGTGCCACCTCTCCCAGATGCGCTCCGGAAAGGGGAACTGTCTCTCCGTGCGACCCAGGGCATCCTCAGACCTGTCCACTCGCAGGCCTCCGCCCTTCTTCTGCACAGGAGCGCACAGCACCCCTGGCCATGCGGCAAACTTCTAAGTCTTTGAGCCCCGCGGCTCGCAGAACCGCGATCAGCAGATTCTGTTTGCCCCATCCGTGTGCGGGGAAGCGCTTTTCTCCTGCAGGGTCCCGCGCTCTGCTGTCTCTCGCTCTCTCTCCCGCCCAACCCCGCTCTCTCCTCTTGACCTGGACGGGCCGCCTTCCCCTCAGCAGCGCCAGCGATTCTTCTCTCCCCCAAAGTCCCGTCTCTGCATCTCCTACCTTCCACAACGTGGCGTCCTTTCTCCCTCAGGTTGTGCGGTTTGTTCTCCCAGTCCTCACATCAATTTCCTGGGTGTTCAGGATGATTTGATATTTATCACCATTCTGCTCTATTTCTATGAGTTTGGCTTTTTATTTTTTTTTTAATTTTTATTTATTTATTTATTCATTTTACTTTAGGGACACTTTTTTTTAACATCGTCTCAATTTATTTTTTAATAATTTTTTTATTATATTATGTTAGTCACCATACACTACATCCCTAGTTTTTGATGTAAAGTTCCATGATGCATTGCTTGCTTATAACACCCAGTGCACCATGCAGTACATGCCCTCCTTACTACCCATCACCAGTCTATCCCAATCCCCCACTCCCCTCCCCTCTGAAGCCCTCAGATTGTTTCCCAGAGTCCATAGTCTGTCATGGTTCATTCCCCCTTCTGTTTACCTCCCCTTCCTTCTTCCCCTTTTTAAAATAAGTGAAATCATATAGTATTTGTCGTTCTCTGTCTGACTTATTTTGCTTGGCCAAATTCATAGAAATAGTAGAATGGTTGCCAGGGGCTGAGAGGTGGAAGAAATGGTTGAGGGTGGTCAAAGGGTCCAAACTTCTAGTTATGAGTAAGTTCTGGGGGCCTCCAACACAGTATGTTGCCTATAGTTAACAGTACTGTACTGTGTACCTGAAAGTTGCTAAAACAATAGATCTTAAATGTCCTCACCACCCAAAATAACAATAATAAAATAATGATGATGATAATAATGATAATGATAGTAATAAAGTAACTATGTGAGATGATGGATTTGTTAGCTATTTTTATTGTGGTGATCATTTCATAATGTAGACATATATCTAATCATCATTTGGTAAGCCTTAAATGTGTACAGTGTTATACATCAAACACATCTCGACAACACTGGAAAACAATAACAATAAAAGCCGGTATTTAGATATTATGATAGAAAGTCAGTACATCTTATATCACATTAACATAAACACATATATCATAACAAGGAGGAAATTCTCATGAACTGTTTGTTTGTTTGTTTAAATGGAGTTGAATAACGGAGATTTTGTGTCTGGCAAATTCCTGAGATCCCTGAAAAAGTAACAAACTATTCCTTGCCTCTGATATGTAAAATTCCAAGCACTCTCCCAACCATTAGAATGTACTGCCAGTTGTGACTTTGTAATTATCTTGCCTTTCACTGCTCTTCACTCTGCCCATTGTTGGGGAGAGTAAGATTGGTAACGTTTGAGGAGGCCGTACCTGTTACTCTGAGTGGCTGCTCTGAGGGACTGTTCCTTCAGTGAACACCCTGCATGGCCTTGGAGAGAGACTCTGGACTGT
>NW_023246486.1:0-2206 GCF_002007445.2 Ailuropoda melanoleuca | reverse complement strand
CGGGGCGGGGCTGAGCCGGGAGGGCGCCACCGAGCGGCCCGGCCCCGCTCGCCCCGCCGCCTCCCCGGGTCCGGACCCGCGCCCGGCCCGGCTCTCCGCGATGCGTCTCCCGGACGGGTAAACTGAGGCCTGGAGAAGGCTCGGGGTTCGGGTTCGAGTCCCGCCGCCGGTCACCCACTCCGAGAGCGAGACGGCGGGGCCAAGAGCGGTCGCGTCTCGGCCCCACAGCCCGGCTGACGCAGGGCGCCGCCTCGGGCGCAGAGCGGGTGCTCTGGGGCTCGAGTCCCGCCCCGCTGTGCGATGGACGACCTTGAGCAGGCGTCCTCGCTCTCTCCCCCGGGGCCCTCATCTCTCCCGCGATAGCACTTTATCCCAGGGGCTGCTGTGAGGTGACGTTAGCGCTTGTAAAGCCCACGGAACAGTGCAGGGACCTGGTAAGTAAATGCTCACTTAAGTACGAGCTCCCGCGGTCCCTTCGTGGCTCACCCCTTCCGCAAGTACGCAGTGAGCCCTCTGTGCCAGGCAGGGTACACGAGGTCATTCTGTCGGTGCGCGCTAGCACTCCGTTACAGTCCTCTGGATGAACCGCCGCATCCCCCGCGGATAAGCCCTAGCAGAGGCATGAAACCCCGTGTCCAAGGTCACCCAGCCAGGAAACGACTGAGTGGAGAAGATGGAGCTCCAGCCTGTTTGACTTCTGCCTGCAGGGTGGGGTCAGCTCTGTTTGGGTGGGTCAGAGGAGGCACCCGAGAGCCCAACAGGGTCAGGCTGGCTCTTGAAAGAGCCTGCAAGGGCGAAGCTAATTTCAGGCAGAGAAGGATGGCTGCAAAGACGTGATACCCTATGGCTGGCTGGTGTGAGTGGTGTGGCGGGAGTATGGGAGACACGTGCATATGGCGATGATGCCGAAACTGTACAGGGAAAGGAAGCCGGAACCTGGGAGGAGGTATTTGTAGGGTCTAGAATGACCCTGAATGTCCTTGTATGTCTACCTTAGAATTCACCTTGTAGGCCAGTGGTTTTCATCAAGTGGTCCTGGGACCCGTGGATGTCCCTCGGATCCTTTCAGGGGTCAGTGAGCTCCAAATCATTTTCAGAATAATGCTAAATGTGGTTTGCTTTTTTTCACCCATTCTCTCACGAGTGTACAGTGACGTTTTCCATAGAATGTAGGACATGTGATATTGCAACAGCTTAAATGCAGAAACAGATTTTAGGATCCAGCTGTCTTCTTTTAAGCCAGGCGTTGAAGAGATTTGCACAAATGTAAGACGCTACTCTCTAACATTTTGTTACAGAAAATATAGATATTTTTCATTGGAAATGTGTTTATGTTAACATGTAATGAGTTTTTTATTGTAATTTTTAAATCAATAAAAATTTAGAACTTTCTCAGTTTTAATTTCTAATATGGTTAATATTGACAGAAGGAACAAACTGCATGGAAAGGGGTCTTAAGACCAAAGGGTTTATGAATGCCCCTGCTTGGGCACTAAGAAGCTACTGAGGTGTTAAACGGGGAAGTAACTGATCAGATTTGCATTTCAGAACGCTCTCAAGACCCAAGCCAGGACTTGAGGGATATGTTCACAAGGCACCAGCATTCCAGGCAGAGGGATAGAAACAGTAAAGAGCAGGGCAGGTAAGCAACAGCGCTAGGACACAGATGATGTTGGTCTTTTTATTCCAGATTTGGTAGGGCCTCACCACCTGACAGGTCGGCACCAGGGCAAGTGTTTTATTCCTTTGTTTCCACTGGGTCCTGTGTACTGAGGATTGTGCTCATGTTTGCTGTGAATGCTATTTCTCCTTCTGACCCCAGCACACCGTTACCTCTTACTGCCTGTTTTCTGAGAAGCAAGTCAGGGAGGCAGATGAGAGGAAGGGAAGAAGTTACCAGTGACAGCCTGAGTAGGCCTGGGACTTTTGGCACAGCGTCCTTTAAAGCTACACAGCCCAGGCTATCCTCCACAGACTTCTAGGGCTTTATAGGCAGTGAGGGGGAAACAACTGAATCAAAATTTCTGCTGTCTGGAAAACCGCTTTTGAAGAGAAGTTCCCCCAGAGTGCTGAGTGTCTGTTCCTTTAACATTAAAATAACTATCCATACCAGGTGAAAATCTTTTCAGGGTGTATTAGGAACTTCCTAGCTATCTGGAACTTCCAGAAATAGATTTGTTATTTTCTTTTCTTTTTTTTTTTTTTT
>NW_023246485.1:0-2205 GCF_002007445.2 Ailuropoda melanoleuca | reverse complement strand
GAAAGAACTCAAATACATGGAGGCTAAAGAGCATCCTACTAAAGAATGAATGGGTCAACCAGGAAATTAAAAGACAAATTAAAAAAAAATTCATGGAAACAAATGAAAGTACAACTGTGCAAAACTTTTGGGCTGCAGCAAAGGCAGTCCTAACAGGGAAGTATATAGCAACACAAGCCTTTCTCAAGAAACAAGAAAGGACTCAAATACACAACCTAACCTTACACCTAAAGAAGCTGAAGAAAGAACATCACATAAAGCCTAAACCCAGCAAGAGGAGAGAATTAGTAAAGATTAGAGCAGAAATCAATGAAATAGAAACCAAAAGAACAGTATAACAGATGAATGAAACTAGGAACTGGTTCTTTCAAAGAATTAATAAGATCGATAAACCTCTGGCCAGAGTTATCAAAAAGAAAAGAGAAAGGACCCATATAAATAAAATCATGAATGAAAGAGGAGAGATCACAAGCAACACCGAAGAAATACAATTATAAGACCATATTATGAGCAACTATGTGCCAACAAATTAGGCAATCTGGAAGAAATGGATGCATTCGTAGAGATTCATAAACTACCAAAACTGAAACAGGAAGAAACAGAAAACCTGAACAGACCCATAACCAGCAAGGAAATTGCAGAAGTAATCAAAAATCTAACAAACAGTCCAGGGACAGATGACTTCCCAGGGGAATTCTACCAAACATTTCAAGAAGATTTAATACCTATTTTTCTGAAGCTGCTTCAAAGAACAGAAATGGATGGAAAACTTCCAAACTCTTTCCATGAGGCCAGCATTATCTTGGTCCCCAAACCAGACAATGACCCCACCAAAAAGGAGAATTACAGACCAATATCCCTGAAGAACATGGATGTAAAAATTCTCACCAAAATATTAGCCAATATGGGGACGCCTGGGTGGCTCAGTCTGTTAAGTGGCTGCCTTCAGCTCAGGTCATGATCTCACAGACCTGGGATTGAGTCCTAGGTCGGGTTCCCTGCTGAGCAGGGAGTCCGCATCTCCCTCTCCCTCTGCCTCTCCCCTGCTCGTGCTCACTCTCTTGCTCTGTCTCAAATAAATAAATCTTTAAAAAAAAATTTAAAAAGTAAAAGAAAGGGCAAGAACCATATGATCCTCTCAATAGATGCAGAAAACACATTTGACAAAGCACAACATCCTTTCTTGATTAAAACCCTTCACAGTGTAGGGATAGAGGGAACATAACTCAGCATCATAAAAGCCATATACAAAAAGCAATGAATATCATTCTCGATGTGGAAAAACTGAGAGCTTTTCCCCTAAGGTCAGGAACATGGCAAGGATGTCCACTATCACCACTGCTGTTCAACATAATACTAGAAGTCCTAGCCTTAGCCATCAGACAACAAAAAGAAATAAAAGACATCCAAATCAGCACTCTTTGCAGACAACATGATAATCTATGTGGAAAACCCAGAAGACTCTACCCCAAAATTGCTAGTACTCATACTGCAATTCTGCAAAGTGGCAGGATATAAAATAAATGCACAGATATCAGTTGCATTTCTATACAATAAGACAGAAGAAAGAGAAATTAAGGAGTCGATCCCATTTACAATTGCAGCCAAAACCATAATAAGATACCTAGGAATAAACCTAACCAAAAAGGCAAAGGATCTGTACTCAGAAAGCTACAGAACACTCATGAAAGAAATTGAGGGAGACACAAAGAAATGGAAAAACGTTCCATGCTCATGGATTAGAAGAACAAATATTGTTAAAATGTCTATGCTACCAGAGCAATCTATACATTCAATACAGTTCCTATTAAAATACCATCAACTTTTTTAACAGAGCTGGACATGGATGGAACTAGAAGGTATTATGCTAAGCAAAATATGTCAATCAGAGAAAGACAATTATCATATGATCTCACTCATATGTGGAATTTAAGAAACAAAATAGAATATCATAGGGGAAGGGAGGAAAAATTAAACAAGACGAAACTAGAGAGGGAGACAAACGATAAGAGACTCTTAACTATAGGAAACAACCTGAAGGTTGCTGGAAGGGAGGTAGGTGGGGGGATGGGGTAACTGGGTGACAGACACTAAGGAGGGCACGTGATGTAATGAGCACTGGGTATAAGACTGATGAATCACTGAACTCTACCTCCGAAACTGGTAATATGCTATGTTAATGAATTGAATTTAAATATAAATACA
>NW_023246484.1:0-2205 GCF_002007445.2 Ailuropoda melanoleuca | reverse complement strand
GAGGAGCCTGATGTGGGGCTCGATCCCACAACTCTGGGATCACGCCCTGAGCCGAAGGCAGACGCTTAACCACTGTGCCACCCAGGTGCCTCGTCCTTTTTTTAAACATAATACCAAACAAAAACAACAGTAAGTTATAACAAATGAAAAGCTGTCATTGATTCCTAACCCCGATGGCCACCTGTATAGTTTTATTTAAAAATATTACATGCCAAATACTATCTATAAAAAATGTTTTGGAGGGGTTTCCCAGTTTTGCTGATGTTTTATCCACAAGTTTGTTTTTTTTGTTCAAGTACCAAGCCCCGGGAAGGGTCAAGTTTTATTTTGGTGAGATGCATGTAAAAGTGTTACGAGATCTCAACTAGGTTGTTGGATATACAACTGTGGAGGCTCAGAGGGTGGAATAGAGACATAAATTTGGGAGTTGTCAGCCTACAGATGGTTTCAAAAGCTGTGTTAACAGATGAGATCACACAAAGAAAATGTGTAAAGAGAAGAGAAGAGATCCAGGTGAATTTCTAACATTTAGATGAGGAGCAGGAGAAGGAGACTGAAATGAAGTGGCCAGACTAAGAGAAGATGATGTCAGGGAGGCTAAGAGGAGAGTAATTCAAGAATGAGACAGTATCTAGTGCTGTAAGTGCTTCTGAGCGGTCAGGTAACGTGATGTCAGAGAAGTGGTTGTTACTGGTGACCTTAGCATGAAGGCACCTTGGCTGACTGTTGAGAATAAAGTGCGTTGAGAAGGTAATGGAAAGTGAAGTATAGAAATGATGAATGTAGAAAACGTCTGTACTCTGTTTCACTCTGCAGGAGGAAAGAAAGTTGGTGCAGTAACTGGAGGGGATTGTTGGATCAGAGGGCATTTTATTTGGTTTTGTTTTTAAGGATGACTGATAGTAGCACATCGTTGCATGAGAGGACTGACCCAGCAGGAGGAAGGGTTGGTTGATGTAGAAGAGAGAAGGGATAACTGAAGGACCAAAGTTTTTGAGAGGATGAGGAAGCCTGGGGTTCAGAGAAAGAAAGTTAAGGAAGATGGGGGACTTCCTGTTTAAGAAGAGGCAGAAAATATCTTTAAATATTCATCTTTTTGCTTCCTTAGCCCACATCCTTTTCTGAAATCTTCCCCTTGATCAGATCATACATGAGAAATAAGAATTGCATAGCATGGCTAAAATACTGATAAATTATATAGAGTCAAAAGGGAAGACCCTGAAGAAGAAAGGTCCAGAATTTAGGTCAGAAAGATGCACCTGGGGAGGAATAATGAGTCTGATCTGCCCCTCCTTCTGGGGACTGAAGGCTGAAAGGAGGTCCGTGGGGAAGAGACTGGATGGGAGACGTCAGAGAGTCACGTAGAACAGGAACGGGTTAGAATTAGGAGACTGCTGAACGCGCTGTGATAGCCAGCAGCCAAGAGTCTTATGGAAGCCTAGAAGACATCTAGTAATAATAGTGCCTCACATTTATTAAGTACTTGCTATGTGGCAGGCATTATTCTAAGCAATCTTTACAATAACCAATCTAATCAGCTTGTATAACCCCAGTAACTTGTGAGGTCAGAAGAATTATTTCTCCATTTTATAAATGAAGAAACTGAGGTTTGGCCCTTCGATAACTTTCCCAAAGTCACACAGCTTTAAGTGGGGGGTAAGAGACTCAAAGCTGGGCAGTCTGGTTTCAGAACCTCATTAATCACTATTAATCATTATTACGGATGTGTGTCGACCATTTATTAACAGTAGAGGAAATCTCTACATGATGGCTAAGGATTAGCCACATTAGCCATTCCTCTTTTTACTGTAGGGGGAGGATTTTCCACCAAAAGTCACTTTTTGATATCTGAATGCTGAGGGATCAAAGGCACTAGGCAGGTGATGTTCAGATTCTAGAAACGTAGGTTAGTATTGCTTGGACCACTGGTAGGCTGAAAATACTCTAAACAAAACCTCTGCTTTAAGTTTCACTATGTAGGATCTGAACAATACCCTTTTCTTCTCTAACTTTATCTGGTTAATAATGCTGGCCCAAAAGGAGAAAGATAAGAAGGCTGAGGCCAGGTTAAAGGAACAAGGCAAGGACATCTTGGAAGAGGGTAACAGCCAGCACTAGTCAAAGTCTAGATACTGAGGATGTGACAGCAAAATGAACACAGTTCTTAACTGCAGCCTTGCTGGGTTTTAGAAAAAGAACTCCGCC
>NW_023246483.1:0-1015 GCF_002007445.2 Ailuropoda melanoleuca | reverse complement strand
AGGGACCTTCTTTCCCAAGAACATGGAAGTAGAGAAATAAAATTGCCTCTCAGAGCTAAATTATTAAATCAATCCATACTGACTCAGAGAAGGAATATTTGAGAAGTTACTTTAAATGAATCAGATAATTTATTAGGCATTGTTTTAAATGTTTTGTATATATACTGCCCAGTTAAGACTTACCCATAACCTAACTGAAAGTTTTTACACATTGAAGAAAAAGGACTGTCGTGCAAAAGAATAACATGCCCCTTTTAGGAAAGGAAAATTCATAAGTAAATTTTCCTGTTACGTCCCCAGCACTCACTAGGAAAATCTTGCCTTGGTCAACAAATGTGATTATGTAGCCCTTGCTGCATACCAGTGGGAGAGCTTGAAAACTAGCCATTGAGAGGAGACAATTAACTTACTTTGCTCTGATTCCTTGCTTTTCGTGCATATAATTTGGCATCTTGGGTATACCATACCTATAGGAAAGCAATTTACTAATCAAAGAACGTAAGTCATAATTGTCTTGTCCTTTGAAGAAAAAGAGTAGCTGTGTGATGTTCCTGTGTGATGACTTGATTACAGTCTGAGCCCAAATACTCCAGACTGTAAACTAAAAAGGGATGGGAACTTACCTGCTTTTTTTTCTTTAAGCTTTGAGTGCTTACCGCCTTTCATACAGTCACCCATCAGCTGACACATGGTAATTGTATGATAAATATTTGTTGAATAAATGACAAATGCAAAAAAGAAAAGCTGTTTCAGATTGTAGGCACAGCATAGATCAAAATGCGGCAGTGAAAAGAGCNAGTTCCAGGATACAAGAAGTTACGTTTAAATGGCAGATAGTTTATTACTTAGCTTCAGGATATATGGGAAGGAGTTAATGCCTCAGGCAAGGGACTAACCCCCACTAAAAACAACTCCATTACTACTGACTAGATGCACAAGAATGGTTTATTTGTTTTTCAAGTGGTGGGGAAAAAAGTGTAGCAGAAGTATAATAATATAGTGAAGAATTAGTAGT
>NW_023246482.1:0-2205 GCF_002007445.2 Ailuropoda melanoleuca | reverse complement strand
CATGCTTCATTCCCCCTTCTGATTACCCCCCCTTTCTTTATCCCTTTCTTCTCCTATCGATCTTCCTAGTTTTTATGTTCCATAGATGAGAGAAACCATATGATAATTGTGTTTCTCTGCTTGACTTACTTCACTTAGCATTATCTTATAAAACTTATTCTATCCTAGAGAAACACCGGTCAAAATGGCACTCCTTTTGTAGGGTCAACATAACTTGCATCACTGAACCAAAAATGGCAGCAGACTTGAATACAGTAATAGGTTGAAGTTATTTGATCATAGGTGGTTTCTTGTTCTGTATTTTTCAAAACCACAATGCTGTTTGAAAATTAAAACCCTGAGTAAGTGGCCTGTTTAAAAAAAAAAAAGTTATAAAGGTTGACAGGGTATATCATTTTCAAGGGATTTAAAGTTCTTGCGTCTCTTTCGTTTGAAATTGCCTATTCTTTTATTGTTAGGCTGTATATCTTAGCAGCAACTATAAATGGTCCAATAAAGTTGCTCTTTTTTCCTTTATAAAAATATAAAATCCCATACTAGGACGTGACCTCCTACCTGTGCTAGAACAATTCTGATCCAGGCGGGGAGCAGTCTGTGGCCCAAGTCCTCAGCTTTTCCATGCCCACACACAGACAAACCATGAACAAGGTTTCCCAAGGCCAGGGCAAAACCTGAAGTCTATTATAAACACATAAAAACAAAGGGTGAGGAAAAAGAAGAAGAATAGCACACATGGCGCAGAATTTTACAGACAGCATCTAAGCACTTCGAGGGGCTCTGTTTCCTACCGACAGGTTCCTTTGCCATCTGAAAATCATCAATTTACAGATTTTTTTTTAAAAAAATGAAGTTTGGTCTGCAATAGAAACTGCAGTCTAACTCTAAGGAATCCAGCTGCAGTGAATGGTTTATTTTAGGAAAATAATACTAGACTATTACAAGACTTGATTCAAATGATCCAAATTTTCAGAAGGAACTGGGGGGGAAATACTAAGGTAGACCACACAAGCCTAGCCAACTCCCAAACAAGAGGAGAAAAAGTCCCATAATGAGCACAGCATACGCAAACTTCCACATCCTGGTGTTGCAAAACCTATTCTGAATTTCAGTGAGCAGTCACAGATCCAGAAAAGAGTAACGATACAATACAATATTAGCTGATAACCAGTGAATCCTGCAATAATCCACCATGGCCAAAATTGAGACTGTGGAGAAATCTAAAAAAAATCCAGACAGGGCAATTTTATAACATGTGTAATCAGAGGGAACATATTTTTCAGTTTAATTGTAAAATACACATAACATATAATTTTCCCTCTTCACCGCTGTTCAGGGTACAGGTCAGTGGGATTAAGTACATTCACACTGCTGTGCAACTATCACCACCATCCATCTCCAGAACTCTTTAATCTTGCAAATTCAAAACTTGTACCCCTTAAACAAGAACTCCCCATCCTCCCTCCCCAAGCCCCTGGTGACCGACCACCTTTCTACTTTCTGTCTCTATGCTTTTGCTTTCTGTCTCTAAGCTTTTGACTACTCCAAGTACCTCGTATCAATAGAATCATACAGTATTTGTCTTTCTGTGATTGGTTTCAGTTAGCATAATGTCCTCAAGATCACCTATGTTGCACCATGTGTCTGAATCGCCTTCCTTTTTAAGGCTGAATAATATTTCAGAGGGAACATTTTAAAGGTATTTAATTTAATTTATAGGTGTTTAAATTGTCCCATGCATATTCAGTCATGAGCAGAGATTCTCTGCTTTGAATTTGCTGAGGTTTGACCTTATCAGAGTCCATTAAGTACCCACACCTTTACACATTGTTACCGCTAGCCTTACAATCCCTAGCCACATGTTTGAAGGTTTTATAAATACAGATGGAGAGAGAGAAAAGCCTTTCATACTCTCTCTGACAAAGAAAAAGAAGTACCTACAAAAGATAAAGTATAAGGAGAGAAAAAAAGACATCTGTTGGCTACAGTGGTAAGTTAGAAGTCCCTCAGTTCTGGGGGCGCCTGGGTGGCTCAATCGGTTAAGCATCTGCCTTTGGATCAGGTCATGATCCTGGGGTCCTGGGATCGAGCCCTGCATCGGGCTCCCTGATCAGCGGGGAGTCTGCTTCTCCCTTTCCCTCTGCCCCCCCATTTGTGCTCTCTCTCTCTCAAGTAAATTTTTTAAAAAATCTTGAAAAAAAAAAAAAA
>NW_023246481.1:0-3100 GCF_002007445.2 Ailuropoda melanoleuca | reverse complement strand
CCTAAGGAAAGAAGACATGCAAAGAGTGTGAGGGGCAGTGTGAATGAAAAGATGATCTGTGATAATGCCCGCTGGGACACCCTACATCCCACAATAGATGCTCTGTGACACCCGGGCATGTGAGACAGGAGGTGATCACCCTGGTCCCACTGTCAACATACACCCTGAATTGCCTTGCTCCTCACTGCACCCCNCGTGAGACAGGAGGTGATCACCCTGGTCCCACTGTCAACATACACCCTGAATTGCCTTGCTCCTCACTGCACCCCCTACTTCCCCAGGTCCCGGTCACACCGTCTGTCACCCGAATTATTGCAACGGCCTCTCAACGTGTCTTTCTGCTTCCGCCCCACTCCCCATCCCCTGGTCTACTCTCAACACCGTAGTCACAGGGACCGTTTCGAAAACAAAAACGTGTCAATCCTCCACTCAAAAGCTTCCACGGCCGCCTTCTCATTCAGCAGAAAAGCTGGTGTTTTTCTTGGTCCCAGGCCCTGGCTCATCTGGCCCCCATTACTCTCTGACTTCATCTGATACTGTTTCCTCTTAGGCACTCCACTCTGGCCCTAAGGGTTCCTAACTGTTTTTGAACACACCAGGCCTTCTCCTGCCTCAGTGACTTTGAACTTGCCCTTCCCTCTTCTCCCAGATACCCATTTGGCTTGTTCCCTCAGCAGCTTCAGATCTGCTCAGGTGTCACAGAGGAGACTTTCCTTCTCTGACCATCCCATTTAGAATTGCTATCCTTCACTCCCCCCGCCCCCACACCGGCTCACAGCGTTTCCTATTCCCCCGCCTTGTTTTGTTTTCCTCCCCCCCACCGCCTCGCGCCCTCGCACTTGTCACCTTGCCTGACTTACCGATTTGGGTTACCTGGGGTACCGTCTGCGTCCGCCCATAGAAGCTGTGCTCTCCGGGAGCGGGGATCCGTGTACAATGCTCCCGGCTATAGCCTCGGCATCTCGATCGTGCCTGGCGTGGAAAACTGTTTAATAAATATTTGTTGCATGAATGATTATGTCCACAAAAGTAATACTTATGAAAACGAGGTTGTGATTTCGAAGCAGGAAAGTATAAAGGTATAAACTGTGACACGCGCAATAACCACGGCAATGTGTCGTCAGGCCATCTGGAGGCTGCAGCATTGGAGAGATTTGGATTCGAATCCTGACCCCACCACTTCTGAGTCATGTGACCTTGGTCAAGTGCGCTTAACCTCTCGGTTTCACCCTCTGCGAAACAGGTATAACAATGCCTCCCTCATGGTGTTGTGAAAATTCTGCAATGAAATAATGTCGCGAACACCTGCCACATAGTAGGTGCTCTGGGAACATCGAATCCTTTCTTCTCCTGAGGAAGCACAGCCAGCCCGTGGATGAGAACTGAGTGGGAGCAAGCACAAGTGGAGATAGTTCAACAGAGTGCTTAAGAATATTTATAAACATTTTCTTTCTGTTTTCGTTTCCTCCCTGTGCCTGGGTCTATGTAAGGAGCGGTAGGTGGGAGTAAGTTTCCTCCAGTTAATCTCCGGGTTCTGGCTTCACCTCTGACACTCACAAGATATGTGACATTAAGCAAGTCCTAACCTCTCTGGGCCTGTTTCCTTATCTACAAGACGAAGCGGTTGAATTTAGTAACTTTTAGTCCTCTCGGGGCTTTAAATTCCATAGTTCAAATAGGCAGGCCATTCCACCTGGCTCTGCCTACTTCAGCCCAACCTTGCTCAAACGTGAGGGCCAGATGTTTCTAATCTTCGGCATAAAAGACTCTATTCTTTGGCTTTCAGAGGCCAAAAGAAACTGGAAAGTTTAGGAAAAACTTCTACACAGATGAGATTTCCTTCTCTCCGACTACTAAAAGGCTGCATTCATACTGTTCAAACTTAAGAAAACAAGAAAAGCAAAGCAGGCAAATATATACCTTTGGGTCTGAATCAACTATGTGAAGCTTTAAGTCATGAAGGAAAGCGTACGTGTGGTTTTTGTTTTTTTGTTTTTTGGGGTTTTGTTTTGTTTTGTTTTTAAAGCAACAACCAAAAAGGAGACGTCAGCAGTTCTCAATTTGTAACTGTAACCTTGTCCCCAAGAGGCTGTGAGCCAAGGGAGGGGGCTCGGCTGGAGACTCCCTGCCCTGGAAAGCTAGTGGTTTGGTTTTCTTCGGGTTGCCCCCCTGAGGCGGAGGAGAGGATGTTTGGGTTTGCAGGCCACCGGCCACTGTCAGCAAGTTTGCAGCCCTGGCCTCACTTCCCTGAAGCTGGGGGAGGGGGTCAGCTGCCCTGGCCTCCCTCCAGCAACCGAGCCACAGCGNAACTGAGCCACAGTGGATTCAAATACCCCATCAGCTGCCAAGCTCTGGCTTTACCCAGCTGAAAACGGACGATCTCATCTGGGAAGGGTCAGTTCAAAAATGACAGAACTGCCCAAAGTCAACAGAGGGAACAACCACAACAGAAACTTTCTCTGCAATGTTTCCTTGTAATTACCGGCCCGGCCCACCAGAGCTCTGGCTGGAGTCGTCATCCACTGTCGCTGGGGCCCCCACATGGCCTTGTCCTAGTGAGCCCCTGCCGACCCGAGCAGNGCCCCGCCGACCCGAGCAGTGCCTCCGGTGCTCCTGCCATGCTCGGCCGCTTGCCCCGACAGCAGGGAGAGTCCAGACTGCGGCGTGTTTAGCAAATAGTCAACAAGAAGTCCCCGTAGAGCTCATTTATTAGGATCCCTAAGAGACAAGGAACCTCAGCTCAAATGATGTGTCCAGATTTGCAGCGTGTAAGTGCGGGCAGAGCTGGTCTCCTTATTCTTCAGCTGGCGCTCTTCCCAGACTCATACACCCAAAATAGCGAGGGTAACTTTAAAGTTCTCTTTCTCCACCTTTTCTTTCCAACCAGATCATACTTTGTTGACCTTCAAGGCTGTGTGGAAAAGCATATTTTGAATTTAGACTTGAGGACAATGACTACATCTTACACGGTGTGTAAGGGTACCTTGTGCGTACCTCAGGGTTCATGTTACCTAGTTGCCCACCCCCGAGCAGCACTGGGAGGTCAGCAGGGAGCACAGTGGGTGGGGTATGGGCTTAGTTTCCACACCTGCAAAATGGG
>NW_023246480.1:0-2205 GCF_002007445.2 Ailuropoda melanoleuca | reverse complement strand
TTTTTAACTAATCTCTACACCCAGTGTGGGGCTTGAACTTACAACTGTGACAAGAGTTGCATGCTCTACTGACTGAGCCATCCAGGTGCCTCTGAAGATTTTTTTTTTTTTAACCTAAATGTTCTGCAAGGAACATTTGCCCCCTTCATTTTTAAAATAGTTCATTAGTCTGGTGTATTTATACTAGACCTTCAGGTCTTAGAGCTGTCGACAGGTTTCGTCCCTTGGGCCATTCTGATTGTGTGGCAGTGGCTCCTTGGAGGTCTGCGCCAAGAGGGACTCTGAGGCCCCATTTGGGTTCATTGGACAAAGAATCTCTTGAAGAACGTCTGTTGTGTTTGCAGGAAGAAACGGCATTCTCGTCAGGTATTTGACAGGCCGGTTGTTAACCCTACCTTGCTGAATATGTATGTATTGGATCCTGTCACCGAAGGATTTAAAAATCCTCTGTGGCCTTCCGTTACCCTCAGGGAGCAAGGTATAATAAAAGGCCCTTCATGAGTTGGTTTCCGCTTACTTACTTAGCTTCTTCTGTCTCATCATTCGTTCGGCAAATACTCAGTGCTTGCTACTGTATATGCCATGTGTTACGGACATGCTAGCGAATGAAAGAAACAGCTAGCTGGGGAGACTGGTATTAAACAATCAGGCAGATAGTATCCAGTTATAAATTGTAATAAATGCCAAGATAGAAAAGGATTCTATGAAAGAATATATTTGAGCACTTGATTTAAACTGAATGTGGGGCATTAGGAAGGCCTCTGTGGTATGTAGGAAGTAGCCAGACAGAGCGATGGGGAGACCATTTAAGACACAGCATGTCCTGTGTGGATATTCTGAGCTGGAACAGTGTGGGACGCCTTTAGGGAGCTGAGGGCCTCCCAGTGCACCCAGTGGGGGGAGTGATAGGAGGTCAGGCATTGGGGAGAGGAAACAGGGACTCCAGTGGGCAGCAATTTGAAAGCTCATGTATAAATAATTTCAATATGTAAAATTTTGTGATTGATGAAAACTTGTATTGAGTTTCAGTTGTGTAATTTTTGTGTTCCTGTCAGTGTTGTGATGCACATTAGACTTAACCAGGATATCCTGCAAGATAGCTGGTAATTTGTGGACAGATTGAGTGAAAGAGAAATAGAAGTTTGAGATCTCTAGTGACTTATCATTAGAGTACATTTGCTGTTTTAAGGAAAATGAGGTTTGTTATGTAGAAGTCTACTTTATAGCCAACTTTAAATTGTAAGCTGTCATTAGACTAGCTAGAAATGGAAGACTGACCATACCACCTACTGACAAGGCTGCACTGGAGCTCTCGCAGACTGCTGGTAGGTGTGTAAGTTAGTATAACCATTTTGAAAAACTGGAAATACTCTAAAGCTTATCATATGCGTACTCCATGACAAATATCCGGTCCTGAGTGTATATATAACAGAAATATGTATCTGTGTGCACTAAAAGCATACCTGAGAGTGTTTATAGCAGCATTATTTGTAATAGCCCGAACGGGAAATAATCTATCAGTAGGAGAGTGGATACACTGTGGTATTTCATTACTAGAGCAGTGACAGCGAGCTGCTGCTATGAGCAGCAGCATGGGTGAATCTCAGATACGACGTCAAATAAAACATTCAGACACATAAGTTCATCTTATGTGTTCCATTTACAGAAAGTTAAAAATTGTGCCCGAGGGGCACCTGGGTGGCTCAGTTGGTTAAGCGTCTGCCTGCGGCAGGGTCCTGGGATTGAGCGCTGCAGTCTACTCCTCCCTCTGCCTCGACCCCTCTGTCTCTCTCTGCCTCTTCCCCAGCTTGTGCTCTCTCTTGCTTACTTTCTCTCCCAAATAGAGAAATGAAACCTTAAAAAAATAAAAAAAATAAAAACGGTGTTCGAAGTCAGGGTAGTGGTTACTCTTGGGGAAAAGGGGCTAGTGAGCAGAGGGGTGTGGGGTACAGACAGGGCTTTGTGGTTCTAGTGTGTTTACTTTATGAAAATTTATTGGTCCATACACTCTCAGTTGCACACTTTAGTTATGCATTATACTTCAATTAAAAAGCTTATTAATAAATGAATATAAATGCATGAGTAGTAAGAACTGATACAGACAAAATACTATATACCTGAGGCTGGTGATTCTATAGGGTTACTGATAGGTAAACAGTTACCTAGTTGTCCATGGGGAAGGTTGGGTCAGTTGATTTTTTTTTT
>NW_023246479.1:0-2204 GCF_002007445.2 Ailuropoda melanoleuca | reverse complement strand
CCCCCCCCCTTCTCTATGGGTCTCATTCCCACTACTGATACTCCTTCGTGAGTTTTTACACTCTATTTTTCATTTTACTCTTAAGACCCTGTCATACTATGTTTCCAACTGCTGGAAAAGCCAGCACTTTGGGAGAACGTGCTGGCCTCATCTAGCTATACCTCATCCCAAAAAGGAATAGTGACTAGTCTGGGTCTTAAAACTAGAAGATTAAGGGGAGCTGGGAGAAGAACCCTTGTTTCCCGACTCCCCGTCCAGCCTGTTTCTGGCCTGTGGTGATGGCTCTTAGTGCCCAATTACAGAATCTGGGGCTTGCACCTGTGTCCCTTAGTCAGCCCCTGCAGCTCACTAACTCAGAGTGCAGCCTTAGTGGCCGGAGGGGGAGGTGCCTGGGAGGCTCAGTGGGGACCACTGCTTTCCCTTCACTCTTCCTGTCGTTCGTACTCTCCCCTCCTTGCCACCCCCTGCCCCCCTTACACTCCCTCTGACCTTTCCCTGGTTCATGCCTTCCTTCCAGGGCCCAGCTCTGTGTCCCCTCTCCAAACCGTCCCTCCGCCCCCACCCTCCCGCAGGTCCGGGCTACGCACCCTTGCGCGAGGAGGCGGTGCGGCTGTTCCTGGCGCTGCAGGCGCTGGAGGGGGCGCGGCGCCCCGGGCCCCTGATGCAGGGTGTGCTCCAGACCTGCCGGGACCTGCCCGCGCTCCGCGACGAGCTCTTCCTGCAGCTGGCTAAGCAGACCTCGGGCCCCGCAGGCCCTCCGGGGCCCCCCGCTACCCACGACCCCGCGGCCCTTCGGTACTGGCAGCTCCTCACCTGCATGAGCTGCACCTTCCGGCCTGGGGGAGCTGTACGGGGGCACCTCCTGGGGCATCTGGAGAGGTGAGAGGGGAGGGCTGGGGTAAGGCCGGGAGCTGCAGGGCTGGGAGAGAATGACAGGCCTTGCCAAATTGGCGGGTGGAGAAAGACCTAGTGAAGGGAAGAGACTTGACCGCTGCTAATATGTACAGCGTCTTTGTGGGAATTACAAGATCATAGCCCACTTTCGGGCGGAGGAGTGACAAAAGGCGCCCCGCTTTGGGCAGAAAAATTACTAAGGGTTGCTTTTCCTCCGAGGGCTGAGGCAGTCCAGCCAGGGCTTTTAAGTTGCAGAGCGGAATACGGCTGGATTTTGGATTTCAACCCGAAGGAGGATCGTGGAGACTTTGGCAAGTGGGAGGGGGCAGTTAGCAGAGAGCTGTCGGGGCCTTAGAAAGTAATTCCGCTCCATGCGGTGGTCCAAGAGTAGATTCAGAAGAGAGCGGGTCGCTACCTTCAAGCCCCTTAAGCGTCGGAAGGGAGGGAATCCATAAGAGGGAAGAAAGGATACAATAAGAAGGCGAGAGGGAGGGGGAGAAGGAAAGCCCCCCGAACACTGATCCTCAGGTTCTCGCTAACCCAGGACGGAGCAGGCGCTCCCGGACACGGAACTGGCGGAATATGCGCGCTTCATCAGGAGAGCGCTGGGGCGGACGCGCGGCCGAGAGCTGGTGCCTTCGCTGGCGGAGATCTCCGCGCTGAGCCGGCGGCAGGAGCTGCTGTGCACCGTGCACTGTCCGGGGGCTGGTGCCTGTCCTGTGGCCATAGACTCCCACACCACGGCGGGCGAGGTAAGGCCAGAAAAGACCCCTGAAACTTCACTCCCCCCCTTCCCATGCCCGGCTGTCCTGGTGCCTGGGCCCTACGTTTGCCCAAGTCTGAGATTCATCACTTGCGGAGGGAGTGTGTGGGGCGGAACTGGGAGACCCGAAAGCGCCCTCCATTTGGCCAGACCCCGGCGCGGTCTGACTTTCCCCTCATGCCTCCTCCCCTCCAGGTTGCTCGAGAGCTGGTGGGGCGGCTGGGCTTGGCCCGGAGCTGCAACGCATTCGCGCTGTACGAACAGCGAGGGGCCCAGGAGCGAGCCCTGGCTGGGGGTACTCTCGTGGCCGACGTGCTCACCAGGTTTGAGAAGTAAATGTCCAGCCCCAACCCCGCTCTCCGTTAACCTCTCTGCCTCTCAGCTCTGGTCAATCCCTGTGCAAACGTTTACCGACCGGTGGCCCTGTGCCCAGCACAGTCACGTTGGCTGGTTCAAGGAGGGGCCCTGCCCGCGGGCGGTTTGCAGTCGGGTTTCCAGGCGTCCCAAACATCTGGCCCCGCCCCCAGAATGGCCCCTCCCCTCCCCT
>NW_023246478.1:0-2204 GCF_002007445.2 Ailuropoda melanoleuca | reverse complement strand
CCCCCCCAGCAAATTCCACTCCGCTGGGAGAGGCAAAGAAAGGTGCCTAAAGCAGAGCAAGTAAGTGCCACCAAGTGTGCGCCTGCGCCAGGGTTCCGGCCATTGTTTGCCCAGGAGGCGGCTCTGGCTCTGTGACTGACCCTAAGTCAAGAAGGAGAGTGGAGAGGGCAGGCCAGCCCAGGGGCCCCCCGAGGGGGCAGGGCCTCCGGCTTCCCATTCTTTTATGGTCCCCACAGTACCCAGGCCTTCTCTGCTCACAAAGAACTTCAGAGCTGGCTTTTGACTGAACCTTTCCCCTTTGTGTCTGTCTCTGCGTCTCTCAGCATCTCTGTCTCTACGAGTCTCTGGCTCTCTCTTGTTTCCCAACATCCTTCCCGAGCCCCTGGGGAGCAGAGCTGGGGGGCCGGGCAGTGGGAACCGGACTGCGTCCTGTTCTCACCAAGGACAATAAGGGCCGGAAAGGGCTGGAGCCAAGGCCTGGCGCGGACTCTCTCACTCCCTGCCTGTCCTGGGCGCCCCCCACCCCCAGTCCAACCCTGTGGTGTCCCCTCCCTCCAGTGCCAGTCTGGAGAGGAGTCCAGCCTCTGCAGGGGATTAGGGAACTCTCTTCCCTTCCCTTCCCACTGCCCTCTTCTCTCGTGGCAACACCTCCTGCCCAAGACCTGTACCTCCAGGGCCAGGAGCCACTGGACTGTCCTCCCCACACATCCAAGGCCCCCCCCCCATATTATTTACTCCTGTTTCCGGAGCTGGTGGCGGTGCTGGCGGGTGGGCGGGTGTCAGGGCCACGTGTGAGGGAGCAGGAGGAAACATCTGGCTTCCCTCTGTCCTCCAGGGGCCCACCGCCTCTCTCTCCTCCAGGCCTCCAGCCACTGGGGTGGAGTGGAGCCCAGGGGAGCAGGGGCCAAGAGGTTAGTGCCTTTGCGTTCCCGCCTTCAGGCCTCCAGAAGCCATGATGGCCTCACGCCCCCTTACTTAATGATGGTTATTAGTGGGTAGGATACCCCCCTGCCAGGGCTAATTGGTAGGTTAAGGCAGGCAACCTACAACTAGGCACCCCAGAGATAGGCTGGGTGGAGAGCTGAGGTCGGCCCCAATCTGCCTTGTAAATGCACCTGTTCCAGAAGAAGGGGTCATTATTCCTGAGCCACTCACTGCCCCTGGTCCCTACACAGTGGGCGGCAGCCGGTGCTCAGCTCGCTTGGCGTGGCTCTGGCACCTGCTCTCCAGCCCCTCTCCACCCTCCCCTAGCCTGGCCCTACCCAAACTCTCATCTTGAAGCCAGGGTGCCCGCAGGTGGCCAGATCCCCCCCCAACAGGAATCTATGCTCCCTGGCCCTCTGCCCACAGCTCCCACCCGTTAGGAGGAAGTCAGGGTTTGACAGAGGGAGCCCTAGAACCAACTCAGCCTCCCCTTAGATCCAGGGTCCATTTTGGATAACCTGTCATCCTCCCCGAGAGGGTCCCTCGTACCACAACCCTCTAACCATCACTAGGTGAGTTAGAGCCTAGAGCGTCCATTCCCTCTCAGGGAGGCTCTGGTGTCCCTTGAACGCTTTTCGCCTCTGCTCCCAGGGACACTTGCTTCAGATTCCAGCCCCCAAGCGCCCAGTCCTTTAGGGCCTCGGAGGCTGGCTTCCACCTGGACAGACTTGGGTCAGAAAGGTGAGACCAAGCGGCAACCCTCCCTAGCCTTCAGGGTAGGCTTGACCGGCAGATGCGAGCTGGTGGCGCCCTCTGCAGGCATGTTGGGCACACTGCACAGCACTCCCCCAAGCTAGGGTCTGAGAATAGGGTTGGGATTCAGGCCACCTGGATGGGAGTGGGTGGCGTGCGCCTCTAATTAGAGGGCGGGGGCTCTAATCCTTGACCAGAAGTCCTTCGATTCACTTCTTCATCTCCATCGGGACTTCATCCCTACTTGGACACATCCCACGTACAGTATTTTGTCGCCAGAAAATTTCTCTGTCAACCAGCCCCACGTCTTCACTGCCCACGATCAAGCACTATGCAGGATACAAAGCTGACCACGGCACTGTGCTCGCTCTAAAGCCCATGCCATCCAGCAGGAGGGAAGATGCCCCAAAGGACCGGTGAGACGCCCCTCTGGGCAGAGCAGAATAGGACCTGAGAAGCCACATCCTTCATTCCCATCAAGTTTAGCTCCGAGGCTGGTGGCTTTGTTCCTATCATTTTATATGCTT
>NW_023246477.1:0-2203 GCF_002007445.2 Ailuropoda melanoleuca | reverse complement strand
TTTTTTTTTTTTTTTTTTTTTTTTTTTTTTTTTTTTTTTTTGAGAGAGAGAGCGAGCATGCATGTGCCTGTGTGAGCTGGGGGAGGGGCAGAGGGAAAGAGAGAATTTCAAGCAGACAACACAGTGAGCCTGGAGCCTGAGGTAGGGCTCCATCTCACCACCCTGAGATCACCACCTGAGCCGAAATCGAGTGAGAAGCTTAACTGACTGAGCCACCTAGGCTCCCCAAAATAGATCTCTTTTAAACAAAAGTCTACATGTTCGGAGCCACCGGTCAGGAGCCAGAAGCAAATGAAGGGTTTAATCTGAGGATTAGCTGGCTCAAATGTGTTAAAGTAAAGGAATAGCAACATGTGCCAATTTTGTTCAGTGCGGTATTTATTTCTGGTACTGTCTTAAATACACTTTCACTCCTTTCTAATTAGGGATACTTCAAGTAAGGTCAGGTACCCAATGTCCCCACGAACAAATCCCATGCCTTTGCTGAAGGGAATATGTCTGGTGTTTGCTAGTGCAGGCTAAAATGTCCAGCATCTGGCTATGGCCCTCAGATACCTGTACCTTTTCCAAGAACCCAAGACAGAAGGGGAGGAGGGGAATCTCTGCCTTTCCTGATGCTCCACCCTGCAGTCCTGCCTCTATACTAATAGCCTCGGGTCAGAAAACTGTTATTAATGGGGCTAAGGCTTAAAGCTGCTTGTCCATGCTGCAGAAATCAAAAGCAACTAATGAAACATGAAAAATGAAATAAATAAATAAATAAATAAAACTACCTTAGACCATGCATGCTGCACACTGCCAAGAAAATATTCATATGATTAGTAGAGCAAAGGTTAAACTCAGCTGGGCTAAGTATATCAGAAACCTTAATTTCCATCTGTTCTTTGTAAAACGTCATTGTTTACTTCTTTAAGATATCTTGCCTATGCACCAGCTGTCTGGTTGTTTGTGATTGTGACACCAAAATTGCTGGAGCCTTTTTCCACCCCCACAACTGAAAGTATGCTTTCAAGTGTGTAATAAAGGTAGAAACGGAGCTCTACATATCTAGCTTCTCCAGCAAATTCACCAGGCAGGAAAGTCACTTCTAACAGAGAGAAGTATCAAAGAAATGAAGAGACAAGCCAAAAGTGTTATGTTAATTGATGCCCAGATCCATTGCAGAAAAGAAAAATAAGGAAGAAACTCCGCCCAAGAGAATTCAAGAAAAAGACAAATGTTCAAAAAATTTTTAAAGAAACCTACACTATGTCTGCAGTAGCGTTTCTCAGCTTCAACGCTACAGATACTTTGGACCAAATAACTATTTTTTTGTTGGAGCTATCTTGTGTATGACAGGAAGTCTAGCAGCATCACTGACCTCTTCCTATTCAATGACAGTAGTAGCTCCCCTCAGTCGTGACAATCACAAATGTCTCTATATATTGAGAAATATCCCTGATGGCAAAATAGACCCTGGTGAAAAGCCACAGCTCGAGAGGATGAAATATCATAAGGGCATCACAACAACATTTAAGAAAATTTTCTAATGTGAGAAAATATTCAATATACCAAACAGAAGCAGTAGGATATACTCAGTCACTCTCAAACATAATTTTGGCTTTATTTTCTTAACAACATTTATCTCTGATCACTGATCATTCATAAGTAGAATGTTAGGTTCATGAGAGCCAAATTTTCATTTATCTTGATCATAACTGTATCCCCAGAGCATAGCATAGGAAAGTACCTGAAAGATCATATGTGCTCAACAGATCTTCCAGTTCTGAAATAAATATATATAATTTCTTAATTTTGGTTAACATTTCAATTACCTAGAAAGAAACTAAGTAGGTATTAGAACAGATCTATGGGGAGACAGATAGACAGATATCCATCACCTCCAAAAGTTTCCTCACACACTCTTTATTTACTATTAAGTACATCTTTAATTAAGAAAAACCTACTTCTCTGTATTTGGACAGAAACAAAGAGAAAAAATAGGATGGAGGAAAAAAATCCAAGAATAAAGTCTCAGAATAACGGAAGAACATTTTCCAAAGAAAAGACACACATCTATCACTGGTCCATTGAAGGCTACGCATAATGAAGAACTAAATCTCCACACCCAGCCATAGTCTCTCTCTCTCTCACACACACACACACACACACACACACACCCTCAAAGTTTCAAGATGAGAAAACAAACAAAAGAAAATAGGTT
>NW_023246476.1:0-2203 GCF_002007445.2 Ailuropoda melanoleuca | reverse complement strand
CACTCATTTATGGAACATAAGAAATAGCAGGAAGATCGGTAGGAGAAGGAAGGGAAGAAGAAAGGGGGGGTAAACAGAAGGAATGAACCATGAGAGACTGTGGACTCTGGGAAACAAACTGAGGGCTTCAGAGGGGAAGGAGGTGGGGGACTGGGATAGGCCGGTGATGGGTATTGAGGAGAGCATTGCATGGTGCACTGGGTGTTAAACGCAAATAATGAATCATGGAACATCACATCAAAAACTAAGGATGTACTGTATGGTGACTAACGTAACATAATAAAAAATTATTATAAAAAAAGAAACAAAAAATCCAAATGTGATCCTAGAAACAAAGATGCAAGGATCACCCAAAGGGCCTGTTGAACATGGAGATTCCTGGTCCCCATCGTCCTTGACCTCCTGAAGCAGGATCTCCAAGCATGGAGTTCTGATATTTTCTTTTTCATGTGGTGATTGTGAGGCATGCGAAGTTTGAAAGATTGTGAGCTCTCTCCAGACATGCTCAACGTACCACTTACTTTTACATATGATGTGAGCACTGGAAGAGTCTTTAGAAACCCCCTGACTTTACGCCTGTGGACACTATGAAACAAACTGTAATTTGGCCACAATCACTCTACTATTAGGGGCCTAGTAAGACTGGGACCCAAATATCCTCCTTCCTAACAGCCACGTGTGGTTGCATTTGATTTGCATCTACCCTTATTTCCTCATCATCTATGCAATGGCCTGACAGATCCTCCCACAGCAACGTTCACTTTTTTCTCTTGCTCAGGATCAACTGAAAAGTTAGATAAATCTGAAAAGAAATGAAGACTTAAATTGGAATCTTTTATTTTATCTATGAAAAGTTCTGGCAAATTGCTAATGATGATGATATAATAACAGTGTACAAGGAGGGTCTTTGGTCACAAGATTTCTGTTAAAAGACAGTTCTGGGCCATTTCTAGTCACTGCCACTTCTCACTGCTCAAGTCTCATCAAGGAAGGACATGTTTAAGAGTACCAATTTATTTCAGGTGGCAAATAGAATTTTATTGGACTAGAGTAAGAGTAGCCTTTCTCAAATGCTACATCAAAGATTCAGATTCTGATACCAGTTTCAACATGTATGGTTTTTTCCCCTGCCAAGCAATTCTTGGACACCCCCAAGGTGTCTTCCAATCCAGCTTGATTCTGACACTATCTACCTGGAGAGAGTGTCAGAAGGCACAGGGTAAGGGCTCGGTCCTGCAAGACCGCCACCCCCCACCCCCCAGATGCCAATTGTAAGTTCAGATTGTCACCTGTGCTTCTGATGACAGTCTATAAATCAGAGGTTCCAATGATCCCCTTATGGGTGCCCTTAATGGGATCCCCTTCTAATGGGTTCCATTAATTAGCTAGAGTGCCTCACAGAACCCGAGAAGCATTTTATTTACTAGATTACCAGTTTATCATAAAAGGATATAACTCAGAAACAGCCAGACGGAAGAGATGCATAGGACAAGGTATGGGGAAGGGGTGCAGAGCTCACCAACCTGGAAACTCTCTGAACCCAGTTCTCGTGGGTTTTTATGGAGGCTTTATTACATAGGCGTAGTTGATTAAATCACTGGCTATTGGTGATTGAACTCAACCTGCAGCTCCACTCCCCTCCCCAGGGGTCAGGCAGAGGAGGGGGAAGCTGAAAGTTCCAACCTTCTCATCACATGGTTCCCCTGGCAACCAGCCCCCATCCTTAGGTTACCTGTCTACTTTCCAAAAGTCATCTCATTGATATATAAAAGGCACCTCTATCTCTCTTACCATTTAGGAAATTCCAAGGTTTTTAGGAGCTCTGTGTCAGAACAGGGATGAAGAACAAACATCTATTTCTTATTATAAATCACAGTATCACCTGGACCATTTCAACCTGCAGCAAGTTTGATCCTGGCAAACTGAGAAAAGTGAAGATAGTAGAATGTGTTTGTACGTGTGTATATAATAAGCACACCACCTTTTCTTGGGACGTATTGGTCCTTTAATCTGAGATTATGTCTTCCTTTATTTGGAGGTGGAAGGGGAAATGAGAAGGGGGAGTTAAAGCGTCTTTTTAAAAAAATGAATAATGGTGATAATAGGTGGTATTCTAAAAAATGTTCTTATTTGGCAAAAACAAAAGTTGGATATTTTTAATTCCATAAAATCAAAAGTTGTAAACACAACTAGATTTTTTTTT
>NW_023246475.1:0-2202 GCF_002007445.2 Ailuropoda melanoleuca | reverse complement strand
ATGACTGAAATTAAAAAAAAAATAAAAGAAAAAACCAAATGTTGATGAGAAAGCAATTACAATTCTCATGGTCTACTGGTGGGAATATAATCTGGTACCACTATTTTGGAAACTGTTTGGTGTGCTAAAACTGAACAGAGACATTGTCTACACCTGGCAATTCTGACCGTAGGTATTTATGCAACAGTACTACATAGATATATACACAGAATTTTGCATGTAAGAAGACTCATTGCAGCGTTATTCACAGTAGCCAATTACTGGAAGTAACCAAAATGTCCATAAACAGTAGAATATGCAAATAAAGTGTGGCAGAGTCATAATAAACTACTATACAGAAATAAAAATGAACAAACTTGCTACAGGAAACAACAGAAGTACACTTGACAAATACAATGTTAAGGAAAAGAACTCAGATACAAAAGAGTATAGATTATATATTCCAGTTATATTTCTCAAATAGGGAAAACTCATTACTGGTATAGAAATCAGGATCATGGTTATCTCTGAGAAAAAAGGCACAGGGACTAGAAGAGGGCATGAAAGAGCTGCTGAAATGTAATATTTCTTGATCTAGGGTGCTGGTAATGCCCCATTTCTTGATCTTCATTTGAATATATTTTCATTTCATGAAAATTCATGGGGCTATATATATTTATGACTCGTGATTCTCAATAAAATTTATATTTCAATAAAAATGTGTATTTTCTAAAAATCGACTTATCCATGAGACTTCCTAGATATCCCATCTCAGGTTACACCCTCTACACATACTCCATTCCCTGCTTTATGTTTTCCTTGGAAAATCTTTGTAGAACACAGCCTTCAGAGTTATCCCACCTGAGAGCTGAGATTGCTAGGATAGTTTACAAGTAAACTTCTGTCAGCTGTTTGTTGACAGCTGCTCCTAGAAGTGTCTCCATATCACCATGCCGAGTAGGCTCTAGGGGTAAGCACTGAGACCAAGAGTTTCAGGGGCTCGCAGAGCGGTGTTGGGATGACTGCACCAAGTGGAGATGGGCTGCAGGGATATGGGCTGGCCATGTTAGGCATTTTACTTATTTCACCTTATTTTCTGAACTCTATTCACTGTAACTAGAATATATGCTCCCAAAGGGCAGGAATTTAGATTTCTGGGGTCTGTTTTTGTCTGGTTCATGGAATATGCTCAATAATATTTATTGAATAAATAAATGAAGAACAACCAAGACTGTGGTTTCAGTCTATTTTATGGTCATTTAAATTATCTTTCAATGTACATGACTAATAGAATAAAAAGGGCTTTGATTTTCTGAATTCATTGACAGCAATGTCCTATGTGACAAATATGAGCTTTTCTCTAAGCTACATAATTCAACATCTTTTCCCTTTTGTTGATGTGATTGACCCTTTGTTAGAGGTAGAAACTGAGATGTCTGACACAAGGCATTCTCTAAAGAAACAAAGTATATATCTGTGTGTGTGAATATATATATTTTTTATATACACTAAGCTACAACCTAATACCATTTACTCGCCTAGGTGTTTATAAATTATTTGACTTGTA
Organism: Ailuropoda melanoleuca; assembly: GCF_002007445.2. Taxonomy (NCBI): domain Eukaryota; kingdom Metazoa; phylum Chordata; class Mammalia; order Carnivora; family Ursidae; genus Ailuropoda; species Ailuropoda melanoleuca. Next base: position 656 of record NW_023246475.1, on the reverse strand, counting down.
TCTTTACATGGATTTATTTTTCCACTTGAAAGACTGTGGTATTCAGCATAACCTTTTATGTTTAACAGTAACAGTAACATTAGTAATTCTAATAAATGTGACACTTCTAATACTATGCAAAGCATTTTATTTTAAGGATCTTAGACATATTTTTAAGTATACTGTGTTCTTTTTACAGTTTTTAAATAATTTGTTTGTTAATAAATTATTTAAAATTATGAATACTGACCTGTATTCAACCCTAATATGTTAAGTAATTTAACCAGTTCTAAGTGCCACCTTCAACTCCTGAAACTTTGTTTACTCAAGTCATTCCCTCTTATAATCTCCTTCTCTGGAGGACATCTCTTTGTCATTCATAAGCAGACATACTCTGTTGGAAAGATCACAAGTGATCTTTTTAATAAATAAAGATCATTAAAATTGAAGGCTTTTGACTTTTAAAAAATCATCTTTTTCTCCCAGATTCTGATGTCTTTCCATCTTTCATTTCTCCCAGAGAGCTAATGCTTATTGGCCTCTTCTGAACCTGGCCTCTTTATCCTTGCATAGCTTTCATATACCAGACCAAATCACCCTTTTTTCTTTTTTTTTTTTCTTTTTTTTTATAATTAATTTTATTTTATTATATTATGTTAATCACCATACAGTACATC
>NW_023246474.1:0-2202 GCF_002007445.2 Ailuropoda melanoleuca | reverse complement strand
GGATCACGCCCTGAGCCGAAGGCAGACGCTCAACCGCTGTGTCACCCAGGTGCCCCTTTTTTTCTTTTTAAACACTGGCCAAACAATATTGCATCCAAAAACACCCTGGGAAGTCTGGGCCTTAATAACCAAGAGGTATCCCACTGAGAAAATATTAATTGGGACATAGTGGTGGCTGAGGAAGGTCACCTTCACTGAGAAGGTGAGGGCCAACACCTAAGAGGGGGGAAGAATAAACCACGTGGTTAATTTGGCAGGCAGGGAATTGACACTCAGCAGAAGAAAACAGGATATTTGAAAGGCCATGAGGAAGGAGAATGTCTGGGGTCTTTGAGCACAGCAAGTTCAGAGTGGCTGGAATGGCAAGTGCTTTATGAGCTCGGGTGCCCCTAGCAGGATGTGGGAAAGAGAGGCAAGGAGGGGAACTGGAAGATTACAGGAGGGTGCTGTAGACTATCGTAATTACTATAGATTCTGCTAAGAGGTCGGAGGTCATGAGTTTTGCGCTCTGGAGGCAATAATACATTTCACCAATTCTGAGGCATAGGTTTCATTTTATTTTTCACATTTTAACACCACTGAAATAGAGATACATCTTGCAATCAGTGCTGTATTATGTGGTAATTTTTTCCCAACTTAATCATACATAAAATAATAGAGTCTTGTAAAAATCTATGTTGACTTAACGTTGAGGACTGTAGTTATCTGACTTACATATTAATTAGCATCATTCTGGTTACTGTTTTGGGAGAAGACAAAAAGATGCCAAGAGCTGACTAAAAAGAAACCTAGGTTCCTTGGAAATAAAATAACCTATTTGTACAAACTTCATGGGTCAAATATGTCACACAGGGAATTAGATTATATTTTAAACTGAATTATAATGAATAAAAACATAAATTTTTGCTCTGATAGAAACATAGAGATTTAAATGCTTATCTTGGGAAGAAAGATCTGTTTACAAATATACAGTATGTAATAAAAGAAATGCTTAAAATGCAAATAGAAATACCTTAAAAAGTGAAATACACAAAGTATAATGTTTCTCATAGTGTTTAACAGAGAACCTTAAGTTTTTATGTAAATGCTTGTACCTCAATTGCTAAATGTTTGTACCTCAATTGTTTGTTAAAATTTATTATACAGTAGGAATTTCCACCACTAGCATGTTTTATACTTAGAAAAAGGAACAAAAAATATTTTTAAAATATACAAGGCAATATGGGTACTTTAACTCTTACTTGCCTTACTTATCTTTGCTTCCTGCTCTCAACTGCCTCGACCTCGAGATTAAATCTGCACAGTTCATTTTTTGGGAATCATTTTCCATATGTTCAATATATGTCATAATTCCTAGTGTTAAAATAGCTGAGGAAGTAACTGGTTGGATCTCTTTCTCCACTTCCGGTTTTACAACCACTTATCCTTGATTTCTTAAAAATAAAAGACCCTCATCCCTAACATAACTATGGTGAGTTGCTCTAAAGAAGGGAAACTTCTTGTTTATTTAAACGATGGTTCAAATAGGGATGTCAGCAAAGCCTCCTCAGTCAAAACTTGAAATTTCAGCTCCACCCATCTCAACAGGAAATGAATTTCCAACAAAATTTTACCTTTTACATTTAATATCTATTAGCAATATCTTAATATATTTATATTGTTTTTGCCAATTCTCAATTTTTGAATTGAGAATCTCACCCAGAGGGAACTACAAAATATTTAGAGCTTTATGGCCACAAGAAAATAATCTTAATTTCCAATTTTTTACACCAATGGAAGATGGTGAATCAATAAAAGTTTTTCAAAATAAAAATACATTGGGATAATATATGGGTAAATTTTAATGGGAGAATAATTTCAAAGAGATAAAAAATGATAACTAGCTCCAGTGAGACAGTTTCTGCATATCTTTAAAATGGGTATTTATTATTTAAAATATAAAGTTTTTGAGGTGCTTGGGTGGCTTAGTCAGTTAAGTGTCTGCCTTCAGCTCAAGTAGTGATTCCCGGGTACTGGGGTTGAGCCCCGCATCAGGATCTCTGCTCCGTGGGAAGCCAGCTTCTCCCTCTCCCTCTGCCCTCCACCCCCTGATCATGCTCTCTCTCACAATCTCTATTCTCAAATAATAAATAAAAATCTTTAGGGGCGCCTGGGTGGCACAGCGGTTAAGCGTCTGCCTTCGGCTCAGGGCGTGATCCCGGC
>NW_023246473.1:0-2201 GCF_002007445.2 Ailuropoda melanoleuca | reverse complement strand
AGTTACCAGAGGGGAGGTGGGTGGGGGGATGGGTGAAATAGGGGAAGGGGATTAAGAGTACATTTATCTTTTTCTTTTTTCTTTTTTTAAAGAATTCATTTTTAAGCAATGTCTATACCCAACATGGGGCTTAAGCATACAACCCTGAGACCAAGAGTTGCATGCTCCATGGACTGAGCCAGCCAGGTGACCTATGAGTATACTTATCTTGGTGAGCACTGAGTAATATATGGAATTGTTGAATATTGTATACCTGAAACTAATATAATACTGTATGTTAATTACACTGGAATTAAAGTTTAAAAAATTTATTGAATATAGTCTATATGGAAAACATTCAGCTATTTATTTATTTATTTATTTACGGGGGGAGGGTAGGAGCAGAGGGAGGGGAAAGAGAGAATCTTAAGCAGGGTCCACACCCAGTGCAGAGCCTCATTTGGGGCTCAAATTCATGACCCTGAGATCATGACCTGAGCCGAAATCAAGAGTCAGACACTTAACCGACTGAGCCACCCAGGCACCCAGAAAACATTCAACTATTTAAAGGTAAGTTTTTAAGATCTTTTAAATTGCCAGATTTTCAGTTTGTGCAATATTTTTTTCAAAATGTTTCCTAACTGATCTGACAATATCGATCATGGAATAAAATCATAGATTTACTTTTTATTTATTAAACACGTCCATAGTGCTTCCTGTGTGCCAGACACTATTCTAAGTGGTTTGCAAATATGAATTCCTATAATCCTCAAACCACCCTGTGAGGTAGGTACTATTATTATTTTCATATTTTTTATGAGGAAACTGAAGCACAGTCAATTACAGAAACTCAGCCCAGGTCACAGTCAGTGGATGGCAACACCAGGCTTGCGTGGACTCCAGATCCACACCCCCAGCTTGCCCGTATAAAGCAGCTTCAACGCATGCACGAGATTCCCGCTAACTGAAATGACTGCAGCTCATCCATTCTGAATCTGGTCCTTACACATTCATTACTGATATCCTACCGAAATTGGATAAATCTTACTAAGGATGGTTTGAATTTCTGATGTGTCTTGTCAAAGGGAGAGTGTCTCCTAGAAACTACATAATAAGGCAGAGGCTGTAAGACATAGATTTTAGGGAACCTCAGTAAAGTGAACAATTGTGTGGGACCTGGATTCAGCTCATCTGAATGTTTAGGGTCAAGGTCCATGTGGTGCTAAATGAAAGGAAGTGAGACATGTCTCTCCTTCTAGGAGTTTCCAGTTGTGCGGTCTATGTTCACTTCTGATTGAGGCTAGGTGTACCCAAGCCGCCACATTAAACATTTTGGTCAGATGTTTTAAACTTTGCAGTATTTTAATATTCATCTTCAGGGAAGCCCAAAACAAACAAGCACATGCAAGTTTTAAGGACTCGTGAATGAGCTTCTTTCAGGTGAAATGTTCCATGTTGATTCAATTTTAAGTTGGGTTTTAAAGTTCTCCTTCCAAACCTTCACACCCGCATCCCTGGGAGGCAACCTGCCAGGGCAGGACCTGGCCCACAGTGTGTGGCCTGCAGGGGTAAGTAGGGGTGGGAGAGGGGAGGATGGGGCTCCCTAAACTCTTCTGTGTATTTGCATTTAACTCAGTTGTTCTCCACAAAACACGGAGTAAACCTCTGGTTTGAAGGGGAGGCCTAAACCATCGCTATGTAAGTATCACATGACTTACAAGACAAACAGAGTAGAAAGCTTTCACCTTTTTGAGGCTAGAACAGGGAATAACTGTACCACCAGCAGATTCACCACCAAAGAGTCTGTCTGCAGTGTATGCAGTACTTTCTAGGTCTCAAATGCATACGACAGCGATGTGTAAGAGGAGCTCTATGCACGGACGTCTCCCCCCATGGCCCCCAAAGCATCCCAGGGTGGTGGGGAGGGGGCAAGGTCAAATCTCAATGAGAATTTCCAGTTTGGTTTAAGCAGGTCTTTCAGTGCAGGGGCTTGATTGGGATTGGTGAAATTTCATGATACAGCAGTTTGGGATTGGAAACAGCAAGGCGAGATTTTTAAGGAAAGGGGTTTGAAGCATCTGATGCATGAACTGTCTGTTGACACTTCCTCTAAAGAATTGATGGGTCTTGGGGCGCCTGGGTGGCTAAGTTGTTAAGTGTCTGCCTTTGGCTCAGGGCGTGATCCCGGCGTTCTGGGATCGAGCCCCACATCAGGCTCCTCC
>NW_023246472.1:0-2199 GCF_002007445.2 Ailuropoda melanoleuca | reverse complement strand
TTTTTTTTTTAACATAAAGGTGATTGCTTTGCCCTGGGCCATTCTAATTCTTGTCTTCTACCTGCTGATTGCTGTGAGTAGATGCAAGCTCCTGTAAGGCCATCATCTGGTTTGGGGTATAGTCTGGTGCATCATTATTTTTAAAGACCTATTTAAAAATATATGTATGCATATCCCAAGATTTATACACACAATTTGGGCTGGGAATGAGTTAAACCAAAAAGAAATGATTAAACAGAGTTGACTGGCTCCTGCTTGCTTCCTTTCTCCCTCTCTCTATGGGTTTCACAAAAGTGTTTGTTAAATAAAACACTGCCCTGTCTGCCTGTCAGGATTTGCAGTCTGACACAGAAAAATACAAAGACCAAATGGGGCCAAAAATGTTTACAATGGCCTTCTTTTTACCACACTTCTTGTGCAAACTGAAATATTACAGAAAACAGGATTCAGTTTTATTTATAATGAAACCTCTTAAAATGTATTTAGGCACGACTGCGTTGACAACCATAACACTTTGACATTGCAATCAAAATGAGAGCTCTTTTCTTTCTTGAAGCTCTTCAAGACCACTAAGATAACGTAGCCAGTTTTCAGCCAGGTACAGGAAGTACACATTCATACCTCTTCAAATATACATGAGTATACATTTTAATAGGACTGTTTATTTAAAGGGACATCCATATCGGTCTCTTGTATATAAAAGTCACTTAATTGGCATTCAAGGATCCTTCCTTCTATTACCCACTTCCTTAAGGACAGCAAAGCAAAAAACATGTGACTCACCTTTATGGGGACTTGACCAGTTCTACTCTCGTCCTGACAAGAAGCAGTAATGAGTTCTAACTTTCAAAGTACCAGAGAAGACCCTCCTCTGCCAACAGAGAGGACACAGGTTTAGGAAGAAAGGGACATGGGGTCAGGGTCACTACAGGCTGGGGATTCTCTTTCCCATTCTTTAGGTCCCCCAGAGCCTTTAACAGGGCTTATCAAGCTCCCTCTAAAGTGGAGGCAGCTCAGCATCCACTGGGGTATTTGGGTTTCATGTTCAGGTCACTGGCCTTTCCCCTGAAGATTCCAATTTGGGCAGCCTGAGAGTAGGAGATCTGTATATTTCACAGTATCCCAGGGGATTCTGCTAAAGCAGGATAACAGGAAAACTCTGGGAAAGTCCAGAAATTCTGTGAAAGAGCTGCCCTGTCAGATTCAAGTAGGACTTGACTACTATGATGCCCATTTTACAGAGATAACACTGAGGCTCAAAGTCACAAAACAAGTAAGGAGCCAAATTGGGTCATGAATCCAAATCTGTTAGAGTCCAGAGTCCATATTTCAGCCCAGTCTGAGATAGTCCCTCCAGCGCAGCAGGTGACTCAGTCTTCACACAGTCCCTCGCCTTTGGCATTTAGTACTTTTCAGTATGTCGGCTTCCAGCAGCTTTCTGCTGGTATGCGCTGCTGAAATCTAGTAACCAGGACTGTGAAATCATTAACTCTCCCTTTAAACCCATTAGAAGTCCATTGGCCACAGTATAAGGACCTGCAGGTAAACCCAGACCTCTCCTGAGAGTCAAGTTCACGGACTTTGTGACAACTCTTTTCTGCTGTGTTCAGGCCACTTTTTCCAACATGTACAGGATCAAAATTGGATTCCATCTGATTAAAACTGAAAGAAGTCCATTGACTAACATATGCAAATGTTTTACACAGAGATTCCTTTTGTCTAGTGCTCTTCACACCAATTATACTCTTTATTCTTTAAATAAAATTAATAAAACCCAAACTTCTCTGGTTGAAGATGGGATGAATATTCTAAAGCCTAAAGGCCAACTCTCTCTTCCATCTTCTTCTCCCCATGATATCCACTGAGGTCCCTCTCACCTGTGAAATCTTGGTGATCCACAAACACAGTTGGAAAGTCAAGGTCCTAGGGTCTCTTTCCAGTAATAAAAAAGCAAATGCTAATGAAATGTATAAGATTTTTCCAATACAGTAACTCATAACAAATAAATAAAACACCCCTTACTTGACTCCATTGCTAAGAATTAATATGATCGGATAATTTGAAGGCATTGGACTTGGAGTTAGGAATTCCGCACTCTGCAATCCACTGCTGGCATCTTTATTATCAGGACAAGCCACGGGGCTCACCGGGCTGCAGCAACATGCCCCTCATTAAGCCCAACTGCATGGCTTATCCCTC
>NW_023246471.1:1279-1471 GCF_002007445.2 Ailuropoda melanoleuca | reverse complement strand
TCATGTCATACACAACCAGCTTTAGGGACTCCTAGAAGCATGTACGATGAAATTGTACTGAAGAAAATCTCACTACTGACCTTTTGCCTTGCAGCAGATAGTTTGGCGTGAAAGTCCCTAAGAAAACGTGTTTTTTAGAGTGTCAATGTAAAGTATGCCTCGTGGGTAGGATCCGTTTCTTCTCAGTGAAGG
>NW_023246471.1:449-980 GCF_002007445.2 Ailuropoda melanoleuca | reverse complement strand
GAAGTCTGAGGCCAGGACAGCAGTTGCTTTTTCCTGGTGCCTGTTCAACTCTTGAGTGACACTACCCTCTCCTGCCCTGTCCTTTCCAGTCTGGCCAATGCGCGGTCAAAGTGACACATGGAACCACACAAAAATATACCTGAGACCATCCTCCTGGAGCGTTCCCAGTGCCTCTGTCCCATGTTCGGCCGACCCCGCACACCCCCAGTCCTCCTGAGCAACCCTGTAGTGACACAGCTGTGACCATCTACCTGGAGTGTTCCCGGTCTCCCTGCCCTGTCCTCAGGCCAGCTCTGCACACGTGCAGTCCTCCTGAGCACCCCTGTAGTGACACAGCTGTGACCCTTCTCCTGGAGAGTTTCCTGTCCCCCTGCCCCGTCCTCAGGCCAGCCCTGCACACCCCCAGTCCTCCTGAGCTCCCCTGTAGTGGCATTTTCACACCATGCTGTCATTCGTTGTCTCTGGGTCTGTTCTTTCTGCTAGGAGTAGATCTCTCCTGCAGCTGCCTGGCTGGATGACAGGTGGATGAAT
>NW_023246471.1:0-334 GCF_002007445.2 Ailuropoda melanoleuca | reverse complement strand
GGACAAGGGATTTGAGAGTCCTCCCAGATGAAGTTTGTTCTGTGAAGGTGGATTACTTCTGATATCATTATGTAACCACATAACGTGGCTGTTTCTGTGAGACAGAAAGCGTGCTCCTGTATTGTATTCTTCTTGCATACTGTGGCTAGCAAAGAGTAAACTGTTAGCTTTGTGGCTCGAAAGCAGCCGCAGACCACACATAACCGTGTGTGGCTGTGTTTCAGCCATGGTTTATTTACAGAATACAGGCAGAAGTCATGTTCGGCCCATGGGTAGTAGTTGCCCACACCCGAGATTTGCAACCTGATGGACGATGGGTGAGAGGGCTCTTGTT
>NW_023246470.1:0-6626 GCF_002007445.2 Ailuropoda melanoleuca | reverse complement strand
CCGAAGCCCCCATGGCCGGATGTCTTCAGTAAATCATGTTCAGTAAGTCACGTTCTGCACCTGCCACTCTTCACCAGGCCCTGCTGTTTGGAACAAGCCCTCCTCACCAGGAGAAGCTTTTCCAAGATTACTGGTCAGTCCCATTCATCAAGTAAGGCGGAGAGATAATTGTAGGGTGAAGGCTGAGCTGGAGTTGCTGATTCGACAAGGTTCCCAGGGGTCCCTCCTATGATTCACCAGAGCCGTTTCTCGAAGCCCACTCAACCTGTTCCCTCATTAGGCCCCCTCACTCTCAGAGATCTGGGGTGTCCGAATCTTGGGACTCTACTCCCACAACAGCCACACTGGGCAGGTTTGGCTCTGACCCAAGGCCACGGGTTTGGGTCAGGTTCAACCTGAAGTCAGTTCCAAGGGTGGCCCAGAACCGCCCTGGGTGGCAGAGGGTACCGTGGGGCTGGGAAGGTCTTGGGTTACGGTAGGGTGACAGTGGGCAGCCGTGCTCGGGTGCAGTGTGCTGGCAGAGAAGCCTCAAGCAAGCAGAGTTCAGTGCTGTGGCTAAGTACTACATACAACGAAGTTAATCCCACACCTACATAAGGACACACGTGGTGGCACTTGTGCGGCGTGATGGTTGGATGGAAATAGAAAACATGTTGTGTAAAGGACAGTAATTCATCCTCCTTTTGCTCAGCAAACTTTCTCACAGCTTCCTGTCCTCTGCTAGTGCTTTCCTGTCTAAAGTAGAGGTGACGATTTCTCCGGACACCAGTTTCATGTCCATCCTACCCACCTGGACAGAGACATTGGTTTTTGGAATCTTCCTTCTCTTACTTGCAGTCCTCATGGTTTAGATGCTGCCATTCCCATGCCCAACCTCAGGAGTGAGCCTGTGACCCGGACACGCCCAGTCTGAACACTGCACATACCTGTGCCCCTGTGATAGTTTAGGAATGGGCATGCAACCCAGTCACAGTCAGTGAAACTCCACCCTTAGACTGGTTAAATCTGTAGGGAAGAAAGAAATCTCTCTTTCTGCTGGCCTTGATGTGGAGGAAGTGAGGCCAACCCACGTTATGGTAGTTGGGGGGCGGGGGGAGCAGAGAGACCAGGTCCTATTGACATCATTTGATCTCCTGGATCCAGCCATGCCTGAAGTTACCATTAACTTTTTACGTTATGAAAGCCAATAAATTCAATTTTTTGTTTAAGCCAATTAGACTTAGGTTTATGCCACTTGCAGGTAAAAATCTCTCACGTTAGAGAAATTTAAGGCCAAAGGAAGGTGGGGAATGAGAGGGAACCAATCAGATAAGAGGGCCTGAACTTGGACAGGAACCAGGGAGAGACAGAAGTGGACAGATTCGAGAAGAACTTAACAGACATCATCAATGGGACTCCCTGAATGAACGGATTTGTTGGGAGAGGGAGAGAGAGGAGTGAGGATGAGCCTGGGGGCCAGCGTCATGCTATTGTTACAATCAAAACCAAAAGGAGTCTGGCCTTGAAAATTTCCTGACGGGACAAAACCAGTTTAGTCATACAAGCAAAGCTTCATTTAGTTTATTTTGCAAAGCTGATTCGACCTGGGTCATTTCTTGCTTATGCCTCTGAAAATCAAANAATTGTTTCATTATTTGGAGAGGAGAGCAGTACCAAACAGCCTAATGCCAGCAAATGGTTTGAAATTGAGAAGCACTGTTGTGGAACCCAGGCGGGCAGAGGGCAGGGAGAGGGAACAACTTGGTTTATTGTGAATTGCATTCCTCTTTACTGCACAGTTTTATTTTTAATTGCAAAGTGTCTGGGTGAGCAGTTATTACCGGAATTTATTTTTGTAATAAAAGCTCTCTGTTAAATCACAGTTTTATTAACAGTGACATGAATTGGATTTTGCTGTAATAAGTAAGATGCTGGAGTGCTTTTAAAATTGGGGGGAAAAAAAACCAAAACTCTGCAGCGCACCCTAAACCTTACTATGAGTGTGAGGCAGAAAAAAGCCAGTGACCTAATTGTATTACCTGAGAATTCTTGGGCTACTTGTACTGAGGATGCTGCGGGCTTGGCTGGCTTCAGGAGCCTAGTGTTCTGGATTCGGTTGGCCCTCAAATAGCTGTGTGACCTAGGGCAAGTCCCTTCCCCTCTCTGGGCCTTGGTTTCCTCATCTGTTCAAAACAAAATTAGAAACACATAAGGAGGCTGGATCCTTCTGCTCTGACATTCTCCTAGGGAATTTGAGTCCACTCGACAGCAGGCAGCTCTGAACGATGAAAGGTTAGGGACAAAACTGAAACCTAAGAACCATTCCCCCAGGTGCGGCAACTCCAGTTTGTCAGCATTCTTATCTTGTCCTTCACTTCATGCTGGCGGCTGGTGGGGGGTTGGCGGGAAAGGTGTCCAAAGCCACGTGTGGGAATCTCCACGTCGTGGGAGGAAGAGCTCCCACCAAGGCCTGCAGGGAAGCCGGCCCAAGAGTGACCTGGGGGAGCGAGCTGTTCAGATGTGCTCCTTGGGCTGCTAGCCGGGGGCTACATGAGGATTCTGTGCCCCCGGCAGGGCTGGGCAGGTGCCAGGCAGAGCCCACAGCAGCGGGTGCCGATTCCGCCACCCGACCCGAGCCAGCTCATCGCAGTCCGTGAGGCCAGCCCCAAGAAGCAGACAGGAGGAGCTCCAGGCCCCTTCCACCCAGCCGGGCTGGGGATGCTGGGCTTTGGTGGGGCCTGTGTTCGTTTGCTCGAGCTACCATCACGAGGCACCCCAGGCTGGGTGGCTTAAACAACAGAACTTTATTTTCTCCGCATTCTAGAGGCTAGAAGTCCAAGATCCGGGTGTCGGCAAGGTTCGTTTCTTCGAAGGCTCCTCTCCGTGGCTTGTAGCTGTGTCCCAATACCCTCTTATAAGGTAGATGAGGGCTCACTGCGATCACTTCATTTCAATTTAATCACTTCTTGAAAGATCTTCTCTCTGAATACAGTCACACTCTGAGGTGCTGGGGGTTAGGACATCCACATGGCAACTTGGAGTGGACACAATTCAGCCCGTGACAGGAAGCTCAGGGGCTTTATTTTCATAGAGACCCTGTGTTGGTTTCCTAAGGCTGCCATAACGAATTATCCAAGATTGAGTGCCTTAACATAGCCAAAGTCGATTATCTCACACTTCTGAAGGCTGGGAGTTTGAAATCAAGGCGTCAGCAGAGCCATATTGTCTCCAAAGGCCCTAGACAGTTTCTTTCTTTACTTGTCCAGCTCTGGTGTTGTCTGGCCAATGCTTGGCATTCTTCGGTTTGCCGGTCTCTGCCTCCACGTCACCTGGCACTCTCCACCCCCGGTGGGTCTGTGTCTAAACTTCCCCTCTCCTTAGAAGGTGCACCCCGATCTAGAATGACCCCCTTAACTCGATTCTACCTGCGAGACTCTATTTCCATATTAGGTCACATTCACAGGTATTGGGAGTTAGACCTTGAATATATCTTTTTGGGGGGACAAAAGCCAACCCATAACAGACCTCTTCTCCTTATGCCCCTGCCCTCCTGGCCTCAGTGCTGCTCGCTGCTCAGGTATCATTATTTTGCTGAAAGGTTCGCAAAGAGCCCTGACTGACCTCCTTTATTTAATACTTTTTAAAATGACAAACGACTTTCTCTTTTCCTGACCCCCTTTCTCTCCTCCTCTCTCTCTCTTTATCTCTTTTCTTTTTCCTTCCTCCTCCCCACCTCTTGTTCTGCCCTGTCTCTACTCTGTCCCCACTCTCCCCTTGGCGTCCCACTTTGCTTAGGTACCTGTCCAGAAGACACCATCTTTTTCTCAGACATGATGACCAGGAAGAATGTTTCTCAGTTGTTATAAAAATCCTGAGTCTCGGCTTTGTTCCAGTGAGCACACGAAGGCTTTCCTCTCCAGCTTGTCATGGATTGGGGCTGCCTTTTTCAAGTGTTTTATAATAATTGTTTGGCTTTTCACCCTTCTGCATTCTCTCTGGAATTAATAAAGTTAAAAAAAAAAAAAGACTGGTTGTTTCCTTCTTCTAAAGAAGCCCCAAACGGCAAAGGGTCAGTTAACTCAGCACGAGTCCACTCTGTGCCCAGTGGAGGAGACAATTCCTGGTCCCTTGTTAATAGGAGCCCACCGTGGGCCAAGTGTGGGGCTTGCACATAGATACAAGATCATGCAATCCCAGCTTTTTCTAAATTTTCCTGGTTAGCACCCTGAAGCTTCTAAACCAGATTTTTTTTCTAGGCTGCCCTTGTCTATCTGGTTGGTCTATTCTGGATCCAAATCTTGGTTGATTGCCATCACCAAGGAATATGGATGCGTAAGTCCTGAGGGCACTATTAGCAAATCAAATCTAGCAGAATATTCCAAATAGGCCAGGACCAAGTAGGGCTTATCACGGGAATTCCAAGAAGACTCCAAGAAATGAACCACTGACGTACAGCACACCATGGATGAATCTCAAATTCATGATTCTGAGTGAAACAGCCAGACAAAACAAGGGTACTATATAAAACTCCAGAAAGTGCTAATTAACTTAGAGTGACGGAAAGCAGACCCGCGGCTGCCTGGAGAAAGGGGTTCTGGGGAGGGGTCTGGAGGAAGTGATTTCAAAGGGGCAGGAGGAAACTTTTTGGGGCAATAGCTATGTTCTCTCTAGATGGTGGAGATCGTTTTCCAGAAGATATACATATGCCAAACATCAAAGCGTAGCCAAAAAAGATCAAAGAAGATTCCACATGTAAGAAATCTATTAATGCGGTCAAGTGTACAAGATTTGGTACAAGGGGTACAACTTGGCCAGGGCCCCCCGGCGAGTACGAGCTGCGATTTGGCCACAACAGTCTAAGAACTGTGAGACCCCACTTACTGAGACCTGAGAGGCTCCTGCTGAGGGCACCGCCGGCCCGAGCTGGGCTCCGTGAAGGGGCTTCCTCGCCACGGCCACCCATGCAGGGTGAAGAAAGACACCCTTGCAACTGCCTCCCATTTGGACAAGCAGGGGTCCTCCTGACACCCCGATTTCTCTGTTGGGCTCAGGAGAGGTAGGCATAATCCAGGAGAGTGGATGCAGCCTTTTAAAGACCTTTAATACCTGCCCATTGAATAAAGACCTGTTGAAAAAAAAAGAACATCCACCCAGAGAAAATTAAATGCATGCACTGCTCACGAGACTGGTTGGGAAGGCTTTTGATCAGATCTGGGAATGCAGCCAGGAACAAATCATTTCCACAGCCCTGCTGGGAATGGAGACAATGACCCCGGTAGAGAAGCCTTTAGGAGGGGCCTGTCCCGACTGTCCCCTCTGGAAGGGGTCCCTACCACCCCTTTTATCCTGGAACCACATCATGTGCACAGCTCTTTAGGACCTCTGATGGTTCTGTGTTGAGGGAGGGGATGGTCCCTCAGCCGGGGACTGAGCTAACTGTGGTACATACTTCCTATGAAATACTACTCAGCAATCAAAAGGAGGGAATTTCAAGAAGAATAAACTCAGTGAAAGAAGCCAATCTCAGGACATATACTGTATGATTCCATTTCTATCATGTTCTAGAAAAGGTAAAGCAATAGTGATAAAAAGTGTAGAGGAACCAGAGCTGGGGCTGGGGAGACCTCAATGGCAAAGGGTCTCCAGAGAACTTCTGGGGACAATGGAAAGGCTCTATGTTTGTTTATCGAAATTTCTCCAACTGTGTTAAATAGGTAAATTTTATTATATGTGAATTGTCCCTCAATACAACTGATTAAAGATGACTGAAAAAGGAAGGAAGGAAGGGAAAGAGGGAAGGGGAGGAAGAGAGGGAGGGAGGAGTGCGGCAGCCACTGGCTGTGGCTGGGTGCCTGTCCCTGCCTGCACAGTCATCTGGGAGGCGTTCCTTCAGTATCTTTCTGGGAAGGAGCAGCCCTGTGGGAAATCTTCACGGGGCCCAGGACCCACCGGCACTCACGCTTATGTGTGAATGAGTGAATCCGGACACAGCTCCACCAGGAGGGACACTTGGGCCCCAGCTCCCACAGATAAGAGGAATGGCAGGTCCCTGGCCTCTGCCCAGCAGGCTCTCTGGCAGATGCTGTCCTGGCTGGCTTGCCGAAGTCTGCCTGCTTCCTTCACCCCCAGCCCCCACTGGGCCCCTGCTGGGTGCCAAGCCCTGTGCAGGTGTGGGGGACAGGACCCTTCCCTGCAGGTGCTCACACTGCGGTTGGGCTGGCGGAGCCAGCTGCAGACAGTTAAGGCAAGGCAAGACGGAGGGAAGCCCTGGACTTCAGAACCTCAAGGAGCGGCCCATCTTGATGAGAAGTCAGAAAGGAAAGCTTCCTGGCAGAAGCGACATTTGGGCTGGGGGGACTTAGCTGGTAAGTGGCCAGGGAAACATAGTGAACCAGGACAAGTGTGAGGCAGCTTGGGGTTGGGAAGGGAGTTTGGGGAGGGGCAGCCACTGGTTCTTGCTGGAGAATGACCCAAAAAAAGGCAGCTGGTAAGGGCCCTCTTGGGTCTGAAGTCTCCAAGCCCCCTGGACTTTGAACTCTCCTGAGGTGATGGTGAGGCCCTCGGAGAGCAACATCATGAGATTGTCACATAGGAAAACCCCCATGGCAGGAGATTTCTGTGCGCCAAAGAAACGCACTGAAGACACA
>NW_023246469.1:0-2198 GCF_002007445.2 Ailuropoda melanoleuca | reverse complement strand
CCTCTAGGGAGAGAGACACCCACCACCAACGTTGAACAGGATGGCGAGATGAAGATGTCTGACTCTACACAGCCTGGTCTCTACTGTACTGTGACCTACGGTGGCTCTAAAGGAGCACGTTCCCCGAAGTTCATAAAAGAGGCAGCTACAGGTGGAGCTGGTGTTCATGACAGCAGCTCCTGGTACCAGCTTTTTCTGCTGCAAATGCCTGGTGGCCTCCATCGAGGGCGGCTTCCAGCAGAAGCAACTCCAGGAAGGAGCTTGCTGCCCAGGAGGCAACAACGCCTGGAAACAGCTGCTCCAGGACCTGGCCCTGACGGGGGTTCTCCCCGCACCCCGCTCTTCCCCTCTGTGGAAACAGATGTCTGTCTTTGGCAGCTGGCCAGACTGGCGTCATCTTCCCACATGAGAGCAGGCACTGGCTGTGGAGCTGGAGGAAGTCACTTTGACTTTCTTAGTTTCAGGTTCCTCTTACATAAACTAGACTAAATGCCCCTCGATGCTGCTGCAAAAATTAATTGGGATAAGATACGGCCCAAGGGCATGGCCATAAAAGGCACTCAATCCCTATTAGCTCCCTTCTTGTGTCCTGTGTGTGTGTGGTATGGGTGTATGGTGTGGTGTGTGTGTGTGAATGTGAATGGATTTATAGTGTGTATGTGGCATGACGTGTGTGGTATGTGAGGCGTGTGTGTGTGATATGATGCATGTGTGGTACAATGTGTATGTGTGGCATGTGTGTGGTGTGGCATTTGTGTGGTTTCGTGTGTGTGTGTGTGTGTGGTGTGGGGGGTGTGTGTGACGTGTGTGTAGTGCGGTCTGTGTGAGGTATGGGGTGTGTGGTGTAGCATGTGCATGTGGTGTGGGGTGTGTGGCATTGCTGTTTGTGGTGCGTAAGAGAGTGTGTGTGGTACAGTGCGTGTGTGGTGTGTGTGTGTGGTACGACATGTGTGTGGTATGGTGTATGTGATGTGGAGACAGTGGTGTGGTGTGTTTGTGGTGTTGTGATTGTGGTATGGTATGTTTGTGTGGTGTGGTGACTGTGCTGTAGCATGTGTGTGATGTGGTGTTTGTGTGTGGTGGGTGATTATGGTGTGTTATGTGTGTGGTATGGTATGTGTATGTGTGGTGTGGTGTGTGTGCGGTATGGTGACTGTGCTATGGTGTGTGGTATGCTGTTTGTGTGGTGGGGTGATTACGGTGTGGTGTGTGGTGTGGTATGATGTGGTGACAGTAGTGTGTGTGTGGTGTGGAATGATGTGGTGACAGTAGTGTGTGTGTGGTGTGGTGACTGGTACGGTGTGGTGTGTGGTGTGAGGCGAGTGTGGTGTGGTGTGTGTGGTGTATAAGAGTGTGTGTGGTGTTGTGTGTGAGTGTGGTGTGGTAACTGTGGTGTGGCATGTGTGTGGTGTGTAGGAAAGTGTGTGTGGTGTGTGTGTGGTGCAGCGAGTGAGTGGTGTGTAAGAGGGTCTGTGGTGTGGTGTGTGTGTACATGATGGGTGTGTTGGAGTGCATGCTTCCTCCACTCTAGAGCACAGTCGACAGAAGTTTCGACTGCGTTACTCTGCTGGGATGCAGCTCATTCAGAAAGAGCTGCTTTTCCCAAGTGACAATCCCAGGCTGATAGAGAAGGGATGGCAGAAGAAAGGACACAGAGGCTGGAGAGGACAAGGCACGTGCCCAAAGTAGCCTGCTGTCCTAGGCAATATGGCGCACTGAGAAGGGCATAACCAGAGTCTGGACCATCACTCCATCATTTGCCAGCTGGGCAACATTAGACAAGAGCCAGCGGGAGCCTCAGCGTCCTCACAGCCGGGCGGAGAGATTGGCTCCAGGCCCAGGGAGCAGCCCCGTGGGCCCCCGCTGCCTGTGGTGGGCTGACCTGGACGGCACATTGGAGGGAGGGGCCGTCCTGAGCCCGGCCTCCATGGGATGGGGGCAGGAAAGCAGGGGCAGAGCAACCTGAGCCCCATCCCACCAAAGGACAGTTACCAGAAAGTTCCTACAAAGCCGGACTGGGTCCTCATAGACGTCCTGGGGCCTTGATACGCTCAGTTCACTCAGGGAACTCTGGGTCCATGCATCTTACACCTTCATCTTAAGAAGACCAGGCCCGGGAGGGGCGCAGTCCTTCCCTTGGCCTGTGCGTATGCACACACGCACACACACGCACACACACACACACACACACACACACA
>NW_023246468.1:0-2197 GCF_002007445.2 Ailuropoda melanoleuca | reverse complement strand
GGGGGAGTGGGAGAGGAAGAAGCAGGCTCATAGCGGAGGAGCCTGATGTGGGGCTTGATCCCAGAACGTTGGGATCACGCCCTGAGCCAAAGGCAGACACTTAACGACTGCACCACCCAGGCGCCCCTCTAATTTTTTAAAAATGGCAGAGCAGGGATTTAATAAATCTAATACCAGTGACTTGTTATTAACAACAGGAAGTCTTGGCATTGCATTATTTTCATTAATTGGTTAACTTTCTATGTATATTTTAAAGCAGTTGTATGCTACCTGGCTAGAGAGTATAACCTCAAATATTTTGCCCACAGTACCATTAAATTTCCCTCATTTCTAAATATCATGAATAGAGTCATACCTCTTGATACAATTCATGTCCTAACCACAAAGTAACGTGACCCAAGAGCCCATTTTTTTCAGCGACAAATAGAAAATGCCTTGTGGGCTTGTAAAGTATGAATAAAATGGTTTGCCAATGTCTTATTAAAGCAATGCAATGTTATTAGCATGTCACACCTTCACCTCTTTGAGATAAGATCAAACCAACTACAAGAAATAGAGCAGAAATCATTTTAATTGAACATATAAAAAAATTTCTTCACAGAAAATACTTAAATAGTACACACAGGGAGTTACAAAGTCTTTTTCAATAATAAGTTGTATTGATACTCAATACAATGCAACTTTCTGAAAAATTTTACATATTTATTTATAAATAAATGTTTTCATTTTTATAATTAGTTCTGCACTGTTCTCTCTATACATGAACAGCAAGTTTACATATATTTCAAGTACAGGGATTACTATTTGAGTATATTAAAATAATTGCTCTATCATACTAAACAATTTTAATCAGTGACAAATTATTTGGGGGACTGAGAGAGGCTATATTCTTGAAAAAAAAACCAAAATAAAAGCCATTCTATAATGTTTCACTGGCAATATCCTACTCATACTGAGCAAATTTTCCAGATTTTACATAATAAATAAGTTATCTTTCCAGTCATCAGCTCATCAGCAGGCTTATCCTTTTTAATGGGCACCCTAAGGCAATGAATTCTTTGCAGACATTATAATAGACCAGGTCATTAGGTTACCTATTTTTATTAACTTAAACACATACCAATAAACCATGAAGATTCTTTCCAATTATTACTTAACACAAAGTGAAAAGGATGATTTTAATTTCTCCCAGGCCAGAGACAGAAGACACAATCCATATATTAACATTTACCAATATAAATGTTTTGCTGGTCAAGTTACCATGTAAAGAGACAGTACCTGAACTTTCCCTCAAAACTGTTCAATTAACTACACAGAAGCACACACGCACACACACACACACCAAGTATCTAAATATGTGTTATTTGAATGTTACTAAAGAGTTATAAGATGCAGTTACTACTCTTAAATTGGTTTATAAAGACATTAAAAGTGAAATCGTCACAAAGGGAATATATAATTAAGTGAACAATATATAAAGTCACATCTACTATGTACTATATTGTGTCTGTTTGGAAGAGAGGTTAAAAAGGTGAATTAGATACTTTGAAGTATTCAAAGAAGTTAAAACTATTAAAAAATTTGAAACCATCAAAGATTTCTAAGCAGAGAATCCCTATATATACTCATAACTTGACTACATAGTATTTTAATGGTATATATGCTTATTACTCCAGTCAGATATTAATCTAAAAGTAAATTTAATGTATCATTATATCTCTGTTACCTAGTAAAATGACAGATGGTAAACATTTATCCAAACCAATATTAATAATTTCTGTTCTGGAAATTAGAGCCTGATCCACAAGGGGGCTACCCCTTAGCCGTTTTCGTGTTATCTCACTTATTCCTCAAACCAACCCTGAGCTTGGCTAATGGATTTGGGAGTTGGGATTATACTCATTATGAAACTAAACCAGTCAAAATTTTTGTCTCTGAAATTTTTGATGAGAATTTTCAGATAGCATTTGTGGCTAATGGAAGAATTGTGGGAGGTGGGGGAGAACCGTAGGAACTATGGGATAATCATATTTATCTATTAATTCAGGGAGGCAGAGAAAGCAAGTCTGTAGAGAGAAACAGAAAGTGGAGGATGTGGAGAAAGGGGATCCCTCCACATTGTTGTTGGGAGTGCAAGTTGGTACAGCCACTCTGGAAAACAGTGTGGAGGTCCCTTAAAAAGTTAAAAATTGAGCTT
>NW_023246467.1:0-2198 GCF_002007445.2 Ailuropoda melanoleuca | reverse complement strand
GAACCAACAGGATTTGCTCCTGGATTGAATATGGGGTGAGAGAAAGAGAGGAGTAAAAGCTGAATCTTTAGATTCGTGTCCAGAGAACTTGGTGATGGTGGCACCACCTAACTGAGATGGGGAAGACTGAGGGATTGTTTGGGAGATAGGGTGCAGTGGGATTGAGGTATGTTTTGGACATACTGGGTTTGAGATGCATGTGGACAGCTTAGTGGAATTCTCCAGGAAGCAGGTGGTCATCAAGTAGAGGGTTCACAGGAGAGATGGGGCCAGAGATAACTTTGGGAATCCTTCATGTACAGTTGGTATTTAATGCCATAGTTCTGGATGAGTTTCCCCTGGGGAGTGAGTATAGATAAGGTAGAGGTCTGAGGATGGAACTCTCAAGTACTCCAGTATTTAGAATTGGGAAACGGAAGAGGATCAGAAAAAGAACAGCAATGAGATAGGTAGAAATCCAGGAGAATTTGTATTCTAGAAGCCAGTTGAAAAAAGTGTTTCACAAGGAAGGCAGGATCCACTGTATAAAATATTGTTAAGAGTTTAATAGCATGAGGAATTAGAATTGACTATTGGATTTGACAATATGGAGTTTATTGGTGGCTCTGACAAGCAGTTTCACTGAAGTGTGAGGACAATTGGAGGGAGGCTCAAGAGGGAATGGGAAGAGCAGAATTAGAGAAAGTAAAGACAACTATTTTGAGGAGTGTTTCTATAAAGGGGAACAGAAAAATGGAATAATGGCTGGATGGGGATTGGGATATGGAGTCAAGGAAAGGTATTATTGTTTTGTTTTGTTTATGATGGGTGATAATAGAACAAGTTTGTTTGATGGGATAATCACTGTAGCATAGGGTTTGGAATTAGAGGGGTTGGAAGAGAGAAGAATATGAGAGAGATCTCTGTAAAATAAAATTGACTGGGGGCTCCTGGGTGGCACAGTTGGTTAAGCGTCCAGCTCTTAATTTCAGCTCAGGTCATGATCTCAGAGTTATGAGATTGGGGCCCACGTTGGGCTTTGCACTCAGCATGGAGTCTGCTTAAGACTCTCTTTCTCCCTCTACCCCTCCCCCAGCTCACACTCTCTCTGTCAAATAAATAAATCTGAAAAAAGAAAAGAAAATTGACTGAAGTTTTAGCCCAGAAATGTTTTAATAGTAAGATTGCAAAGCGATGCCACCTTTTTCAGTTTGTAAGCTAGTACCCTTCTGTTCTGGAAAATGTTCTTATATTCTTTATTTGATTATCATCCATACCTCATTTTCTCTGTTCTTTCTGGAACTCCTTTAGTCATGTGTTGGACACTTGGACTGATCCTCTGATTGGGAGGATTTTCTCTCTGATTGTCCATCTCTTCCCTCAGCTTTATCTTTTAATCCTTCTGTAGAGGTTTTTTTTTTTATTTGAGCTATCTTATTAATTTTCCATAGCATCCTACACCTTTTAAACGGATGCAGTAACTTCTCATTTACAATAGTAAGGTTTTTGTTTGTTCTGTGATTTTTTTCTTCTGTTCCCTGCATAATCTCTGTTTCCTCCAAATATTCAGTTATCTCCTTGCTTGCTTTGGTCACATTTTGATGTGGGTGGCTTTCTTCAAATGTCTGATGACCCTTAGCTACCCATTTTTATTTGTGCAGGGCCCTAAAAAGCTGTGTTTGCAAGAATGGGGCTTGTTACCTGTGGGCTTCATTGTAGGGTGAGCTCAAGTTCGACTGGCTTTTTCATTGTCAGTGTGTCTTTCGAGACTGTTGAGTTTTTTCGAAGAATGGGGGTGGTAGGTATATGCCTGAACAGAACAGGAACAGGGAGATGAAGGCTTCATGTTTCTGTAGGTAGACTGCTATTCAGTCCCTCTCTTTTCTCTTCGTGCATTATCTCTGTCCTGTGCTTGATGCCCCAAGTGCAGAACATCTCCAGCTCCGTTTCTCCTGGAAACAACCCTGGTAGAATGAAGTAATCATCTGGGCTGGGTTAGGGTGAGAGTAGCCTTTTGTGCTACTTGGACCTCAGAGAACAGACTCTCGGGTTATTTAGAGCACATCAGCTCATTGTCATCTGAATCTCTCCGCTCCTTCTTCATAGTCCACCCTGTGTCCCATTAAGCCACTTTCCACTCCTCTAATAGCTTTCCATATTGGAAAGCCTGGGGCTTTCTTTTTTGTTGTTTTTGTCATTGGAAAAGTCAGATATGCTAA
>NW_023246466.1:0-2198 GCF_002007445.2 Ailuropoda melanoleuca | reverse complement strand
CACACACACACACACACACACACACACACAGAGGAATATTACTCAATTATCAAAAAATGAAATCTTGCTATTTGCAATGACATGGATGGAACTAGAGGGTATTATGCTAAGCGAAATATGTCAATCAGAGAAAGACAATGATCATATGATTTCACTTATATGTGGAATTTAAGAAACAAAAAAGAGGACCATGGGGAAGGGAGGGAAAAATAAAATTAGATGAAATCAGAGAGGGAGACAAACCACAAGAGATGCTTAATCATAGGAAACAAATGAAAGGTTGCTGGAGGGGAGAGGAGTGGGGAGATGGCATAAATGGGTGATGGGCATTAAGGAGGGCCCGGGATTAATGAGCCCTGGGTGTTGTATACAATTGATGAATCACTGAGCTCCCTACCTCTGAAACTAATAATATACTGTATGTTAATTAATTGAATTTAAATAAAAAAGAAACTCTTTAACAGCTATCCATTTGTTTCTTAGGATATAATATAAATTCAGATTTAAACCATGGGCTACTTGGTTCGTCATGATAATTTCCTTATCTAGCACCCTCCCCCACACGTGCCCCATTAATTAAATTTTGAATGTTAAACCCATCTTGAATTCCTGGGGTAAGTTTCACTTAGTAATGGTGTATAATCTTTTTTATATCTTGCTGAATTTGGTTTGCTAGTATGTTGTCATGAATTTTTATATCTATATTCACAAGAGATTGGTCTGTAGTTTTCTAGTGATGTCTTTGTCTGGTTTTAGTATCGGGGTAATACTGGCCTCATGGAATGAGTTGGGGAGTGTTCCTTCCTCTTCAGGGTTTTGGAAAAGTTTATGAATAATTGTTATTAATTCTTCTTTAAATGTTTGGTAGAATTTACCAATAAAGTCATCTGGGACTAGACTCTTTTTGTTGTTAGGTAGTTTTTGGAACACTATTTCAATCTCTTTACTTGATATTAATCTAGTCAGATTTTCTGTCTTACCCTGAGTCATTTTTGGTAGTTTGTGCTTTCTTGGAATTTGTCCATCACATCTAAGTGTTCTAATTTATTAGCATACATTTGTTCAAAGGGAGTGGACATTGGTTCAATTGTCATAGACTATTGCTGTTCTTAATGAGTTTCAGTAAATTTTCTTAAATATATGTTTCTTTATTTTGCTCTTAGGAAAATTGCAGAAGCTTAAATTTTTTCAAAAATAATTCTCACCAGTTAGGCTTGTTTTGCCAGGGAGTAGGTTTTCAGGTCTCCTTAGGCCACCATTCTGGAAGTGGAATTCTTCTTGTTCATTATTTTAACCCCAGTGCCTGCCACTGAGCTTGCCAAAAAGCAGGTATCTGACAAATATTTATTGGATGGGTTTTCAGTAGATGTTAATTCTTAGGTGTATCTTCAAGAAAGAAATAACAAAGATTCCATCTGTGGGATCACTTTGCCATTTTCTCCTTCTTGTGAGGTACTTAGGGCTAAGTGCCACAGGGGATGCAACTAATGTATACTATATTACCCACTAGAGTGGACCTTATCTAGTCTTTTACTATGATGGGCCTGACAAACCCTATGAGTGCTGTGACTCATCCTTTTAAAAAGCAGGCTGAGAAATCCCTTTGTTCTCTTTCTTCTAGGCTCGTATCCAGATTTTGGACTTTCCAGTCGTAGGTGTTAACACTCTTTTGGAAAGTACAGCACTGGTCAAATGAGTCTGAGGAAATAGACTTTCCCCCGTGGACTGCAGTTGAGTCAGGTCTTATTACTGACTTCTTCCCAGTGAACTTCTCAGTTGGGATTTAAGGTACCAATTATGTTCTTCTCTTTATGTGCTTAGAACTAGTGAAAAAATAGACACAGATTCTGAATTATCAACTGGATTTAAAACTACAATTGGCCCAGATGCACTGGCTGCACATTAAACCAATTAAATCAGAATCTCTGAGGGTTGGGGTCTGTTGTTTGTGTGTTTAAGCTCTCATGGTGATTCCCATATTCAGCCAATGCTGAAAAAGTGGGCGGTCCAAAGACCAACAGCATCAGTACCACCTGAGACCTTGTTAACATGTAGAATCACAGTGTGCAGTTTCTCCGTATTCCCAGGTCTCATTCATTTGAATGTTAACATTTCAGAAGCACTCCAGAACAGTACTTCTTTTTTTTTTTTAAAACATTCTTTTTTTTTTTTTTTTTTTTTTTTTTTTTTAAAAAAGA
>NW_023246465.1:0-2197 GCF_002007445.2 Ailuropoda melanoleuca | reverse complement strand
AAAGAAAGAAAGAAAGAAAGAAAGAAAGAAAGAAAGAAAAGAAAAGAAAGAAAGAAAGAAAGAAAGAAGAAAGAAAGACAGACAAACACACCAGAGTAGAGAATAGAGGAGCAGGCCTGCCCAGGGACTGAGTACACGAGCAAACTACTCTTCCTTTAATGAGCCGGTTTGGCGCATAGGGCTGACGAGGTCAGGGCTCACCCGTCCCTCCCCCGCTTCATCCTCAGACTGCAGCTGGACCTCCCCTTCCCCGCCCGGTGGTGGCCAGGCCGTGCAGCAGTGAAGACTGTGACATGTGACACCCAGGCAGGACCACAACCACCCCCAGCGCCACCCTCTACCCATCCCCCTCCTAGGAGGGCTGTGCACTGAAGCGGAACAAAGTGGGGTCCTGAGTACCTTTCTTGGTTTTTTCTTTATTAATTAATTAATTCATTAATTAATATTTATTTTAAGTACTCTCTACACCCAGTGTGGGGCTCAAACTCATAACCCTGGGATCAAGGGTCACGTGCTCTACCGACTGAGCCAGCCAGGCACCACCCCTGGTTTTCTTTACCCTCCACTGTGCCACTGGGTTGTGGAGGCTCATCTTCATCGGAGCTAGTTCACTCCCCTGATACAACAAGTTATCCATTTGGGGAAAGGTAAGCTAGAGGCCTACCCTACTTTGCTCACAAAAAACAAAACCAAAAAATCCAAACAGATTAAACAAAAACAAAACTATAAAAGCAGGGGAGTGGCTCATATACATAAATAAAATCTTGGGCTAGGAAAGGCCTTTAGGAGACAGAAATATAAAACATATCTCCCCCCCCCCACAAACATCAGTAAAACTGAGGGCACCAAAAATTAGAGCTTCTGTACAACAAAGATAGTTCAAAGCCACATGAGAGGTAACACACTAAAACACAAGGGATTCATATCCAGAATTATTATTTTTTAATTCTGAAAAAACAGTGAAATAGTACCTTACTTGACTGAAACAAGTAAAACAAACAATGTAACAAAAAACAGAACACTGTGCTAAGAATGGGAGCAGGCTACTCACAAGAGAGCGCATGGGCAAAGGCTGTCCTCCAGCCACTCACAGGACAGGCCACGCAACCTCACTACTAGTCCCAGAAATATAAATCAATGTGAGTTGCCATTCTTCACCCATCGTGCTGGCAAACATTTCTGAACTGTTTGTAACTGATGTAATAACAAGGTGAAACGGATACAGACACTTCTGGAAATAATTTGGCAGTATTTCTTCATTCTACGTGTTCATACTCTATAGATTTGTGCTGCAGAAAATTATATCATTTATTTTAAAAACGTGTGTGCATGCATGTTGTGTTTGTGTGTGCATGAGAGAGAAAGAAAGACTGAACAAAAATGTCTTAAAAGTTACACAGGAAGGTGATCGCGGAGGCTGCTGGGGAGAGAGGTTTGGGGAACTGCTCAAGGACGACTTGAAGCTTTATTTGTAAGGTTTGAGTTTTCAAAATGATAACATATTCACATATTACTTGTGTAAGTAAAAAATGAACTTCTAAAAAGCCTAGTCAATATAAACATTTATCATTTCTGACATCTGCCTTTCAGCAACTACATCCAGATTCCAACAAGCCTCTGGAGGGTTTCTGAAAACCGCCGTCCCCCACTGCCTACCTTCTGAGCAGTTCCTGGGGGGACAGGTCTGCAGGCCCCTCTTCATCACTCTGGCTGTCGCTGCTGTCTGTACTCTCAGAACTACTACTCTTCTCTGATTTTTTATTCTTTTGTTTGCCTTTGTGTTTGTGCTTCCGGTGTTTCTTTTTCTGAAAAAGAACGAGGTGGGGATGGGAGGTTGGGAGATCAAATGGGTGTTTCCCTCCCTGATTCACTCGATGACAGGCTAACCAGGCATTTGGTTGCTGGAGTCATTCAAAAACAAAGACAAAACACCTCATTTGGAGTGAGCCTCCTATGGGACAGCCCGGGACACACATCTGTGCACACTCTCCACTGCACACACTCAGAACCGGGCCTCTCGTGCAGACACAGAGGAACCAGGCAGATGTGGGTGGCACGCCCTCTTGCCACTTAGCTCCCATCTTATCCCAGGTGACCCGTGCCACCTCCCATGAACCTCACTGGTCCATGTCGTTCGGCATGTGGAGAAGCACAACGAAGAAACCAGTAGAAGATCAGAGAAGCGCCGATACACTGG
>NW_023246464.1:0-2196 GCF_002007445.2 Ailuropoda melanoleuca | reverse complement strand
CCACCCCACCCCCATCCCGCCCCCAACCTTGGGTGACACTTGCAAGAGGACATCTTTTAACTCAACCTTGCAGGTGCCTGGATATTTGCTGAGTAAAGATGTAATCATTTATGTACCGATTACTCCTCTCATGCTATCCACCCTCTACTTCAAACAAGTCCACGCAGCTGTCACAAAAGAGTACTGGGCCCAAAGCAGTCACCGAAGAATGACACCCCACTGCCTTCTCCAAAGTGTTCATTTGTGCCTCGAGTCCTCTATGCAGACCCATCTGGCTTTCCAAACGTCCACTTTGGCCTCCTCTTCTTTTTTCATTCTTTCCTTCCCTTTTATTTCTATCTACCTTCTTATCTTAATAATGTATACAAAGATCTATAGAAGACATTTGCTAAAGCGGGAAAAAAAACCTTTAAAAATTTCCTCACATGGGCAAGCCATCTTACTGAATTTCTTTTAACTGGCCATATTTATGTCAATATTTCCATTAAAGTTGTTATAAGAGTTATATTTTCATTTTATTTCAATATCTTATTGCTTGAACATTTGTTATTACAAATACCTAATGCATATTTATCCTTCAGATGGTTAATTTAAATCCCAGCATAAACTCCTTCTAAATAAACCTGCTTAAAAAAATTAGTGTTTACTTAACACTTTTCTTGAGCACTTTAAATAAAGTCACATGTAAATAATCTTCTCAATCAATTTTCATAGCAACACTGAGGATGAGAACTGCCATTACTTTACAGAGAGTAATGGAACAATATGATAAGCAGATTGCGAAGTTCTACAAAAGCATTTTTACTGAGACAGTACTCCTCCCGATCCTTTTATTATCCTGACAAAAGAACCAGTAAACACTTATCCCAGCTGTTCTCCTCCCACTTATCCCTATAAAAAGTAAACATACAACAGAATGGAAACCATTACTACTCCGTAATAAAGCCTCAATGAGGTGATAGCTGTCAATGGTGTAAGTCTTCAGAGTTATTAATACAACTGTACCACTAGAGCTACCAGCAAGGAACACATCACTTGCTATTCTGATTCACCAAAGCTTCTTGGCCCTGCCAGCCTGAGGTGTGTTGTACTCCAGGGTGCTGCTCAAGAATTAACAGGAGGAAGCAAGATTCCTAGAGGGATTCTATACAGTCAGCCAGACTGGTTCCCCTTTTTCCCCCAGTATGATACCCCACCTCCGAAAATGCTACCTCAATTATTAGAAAGCACAATAAAGGATCCAGAGGCCAGAGGGTACTTGGGGGAGGAAGAGAATTATTAAACTTCAGCATTTAGTGTAGAAAGGAGGGTAAGATACACAGATGAAGGACTGACAAAAGGGAGAGAGCAGCATACGATAGGATTAGCCAGATTAGATCTTTAAGAGAGGGATCTTCAACAACAGGGATATTTTATGACTGTATTTCAGTAAAAGGCTAAGGCTAAATTTATAAAAGTCAAACTCTGAAGACTTAGAATACTTTTAATCAAGAGACACATTTTTTTAAAGTTACCTTTTGATGTGGTACTTTAAAGATTTCAAAGGTGCTAAGGCAAAATTAATTTTTTAAAATCGTAATTAAAGTATATTGTCTTACACTTTGAGGCTAAAAAAAATACAGAAGCCTAATTTAATAAAGCCTGAAGAGTTCGCCAAAATCAAATAAAATTAGGTTCTTATGTAAAACAAAGACTAAGCCATCCGTTTCAATGACCCTAAACAAGTACGTTGCAGAAGATGGTTTAAAAATAGAACACATAAAACTACCAGAGGAAACAATTCCGGAAGTTGACCGAGTTATCTTCTTGAAACCCGGCTTTCATGTGAAAGACAAACAATTCTCCTCAAAACCAAATCTCCGAAAGACAGCAATAAAAATGAGGTTCTGATAGGTCATTTACCCCTTTTCTGTTTCCTCCCCACCCCCATCCCCACCAATAATAAAAATTGTAAAATCTCCGTTTGAAAACAGCAGGCACGGGCCAGTGCCCGAGACATGAGGGACCTGCGGGGGAAGGCGGCGTGGTGGGAAGGGGCCCCAGGGCCCGGGCCTGGCAACACCTGGGCAGGAAGCGGATTCCTGGGCGAAAGGCGGACCCAGGCGACCCGGCCAGCCGCGCCAGGCACGCCGCTTTTGTCTGGGCCGGGATGACGGCCCAACCCGAGCCCCCCGCCCGCCCTGCCCTCCTCCTCCT
>NW_023246463.1:0-2196 GCF_002007445.2 Ailuropoda melanoleuca | reverse complement strand
GCTCATTCATGTCTCCTGAGCAAGGTCTGCAGACATAATCTTGGCTGTAGACCCTGAAATAGCAGTAGGACTCAGTTCTAGCACCTCTCAGCCATAGTCCAGGGCTAGTCCTTTCCACCCAGGGACCTACCCAGTGACCCAGCAGGAGCTTTCCAGGGACCTGGTGGGAACCACATCTGCTGCACACCTGGTGTCAGATCCATGGTCTAGGGACTTAATTGTGGTAGATTCCTGTCCCAGCACAACCCTACTGAACAAGGTACTAGAGGCAGTCCCATCTACCCAGGGTCTAGACAGGATCCAGCAAAAGCAGTTGTAAGAAGGAAGTTTATAGTGATAAATTTCTACATTAAGAAAGAAAGATCTCAAACAACCTAACTTGACACTCTTGATTATTGCAGTGTTATTTATATAGCCAAGACATGGGAACAACCCAAATGTCCATTAATGTGTACAATGGAATATTATTCAGCCATAAATAGAAGAAAATCCTGCCATTTAAGACAACATGAGTGAATCTGGAGGGCATTGTGCTAAGTGATATAAATCAGACAGAGAAATAGTAATACTGTATGGTCTCACTTACATGTGGAGCCTAAAAAGTCAACTCATAGAAGCAGAGTATAATGGTGGTTAGTTACCAGGGGCTGGGTGTGGGGAAACTGGGGAGACACTGGTGAAGAGGTACGAACTGTCAATCACAATATGAATATGTTTGGAGAAGCTAATAGACAACAGCATGGTGACTGTAGCTAACAAAACTGTAGTATATACTTGAAATTTTCTGAGAGTAGAGCTTAAATGTTCTTAGCACACAGTTTGAAAGAAAGAAAGCAAATGAAAAAAATAGCCATTTGAAACTGCCATTTTAGAGAGACAAGCTAGCTTCCTACTCAGTTAATTTTTTCAGGAGTTACTTAAATGTAAAACCAAGAGGAAATGCTAAAAAGACATACCAGAAATTTCAGATAGTTGTTATGCAATTTCTTAATGTGAATGACCTATTTACTCTGACAACACACGTCACCCCTGAGATGGCATCAAACAATATTAAAACTTCCTAATGCATGAATTTTGACTGTGTAATAAATAATTTAGGGAAACCAGAAGCCAAGTGTTAACTTAGGCCCCATTTATAAAGGAATATCACATTAATCATCTGAACCAGATTGACAGGTCTATTCAGAGAGTGAAACAATTAGTACAGTAAAATTTCCTCTGAATTCACTACACGTATGTCATATGTAACAAAGTCTATAGGTTGTTTTTCTATGTTATATCAGCAGAGCCTAAAATCCCTAAATCATATGTGTTGAACAAATAAAAATGGTTGAATCAGCTGTACAAGTAGATAACACTTCATTACGTACTCTGCCCAGTTAGCCAAGGATCCACTTCAGTCTGAAGTCAGAGAAAAGAATGCTTGAATCCTTTTTGAAAATAATGTTATATAATGACTCTCAGAACTTCTGTTAAGGGTGTGCAGTTGGTACTGGATAGAACCAAGGAATTCTGGTTGCTGTGCTCTGTATGTTTGTGTCCCTCCCCCACCCGCCCCCCCCCAACCAATTCATATGTTGGAATTCTAATGCCCAATATGATAATATTGGGTAGGCGGGGCCTTTGGGAAGTGATTAGTCTTCTAAACAGGCAGAGACTTCATGAATGAGATTAATGCTCTTATGAAAGAGACCCAAGAGAGCTCCCCTGCCCCTTCTACCACGTGAGAAGTCTGCCATCCAGAGAGGGCCTTCACCAAACCACGCTGGCTCCCTGATTTCAGACTTTCAACCTTCAGAACTGTGAGAAATAGATTTCTGTTTATAAGCCACCTAGATGGTGGCATTTGTTTTGGCAGCCTGGAAAGACGAAGATACTGGTTAAACGAGATGAGCAAAGTGAAAGTTGTTCTAGGATAAAGCAATATTATTTCCCTCTGGAAACTTGCACTTCCTTATCAAATGATGTAAATATGTAAGGATCAATAATCCTCCACTTTTCCACTAGATCGGCAGTTATCAGACTTTAGTGCCATAAGTATTATTGTATATGTTACAGTGCATACCCACAGAGTCTGGGGGAGGGACCCAGGGATCAGCTTGACAATGAACACCATAGGCGATGCTGATAGAAGTGATGTTTAGGGTTTCAGAGGGGAGGGGGGTGGGGGATTGGGATAGGCCAGTGATGGGTATT
>NW_023246462.1:0-2195 GCF_002007445.2 Ailuropoda melanoleuca | reverse complement strand
GCAGGGGGAGTGGGAGAGGAAGAAGCAGGCTCCTAGCGGAGAAGCCTGATGTGGGGCTCGATCCCATAATGGCAGGATCACGCCCTGAGCCAAAGGCAGATGCCCAACCGCTATGCCACCCAGGTGCCCCTAGGTGAAGGCTTTTATCAAAATTCTAAATTGGGTTGTATTCAAAGTTCTTTTCTATTTTGTTAGATCCAAAAGGATTTGTTTTAGATTGTCTGTGAAGTTATATCTAGCTTTAGATTATCTGAATTGAAAGAGCTCCTAGAGGACATTTGTTCCATTTCTCAGTTTTATAGATGGGAAAACTGAGACTGAGAGAGGACAAGGGACATACCCAAAGTCACATGGCATACCTCTCTGTCTCTATCTGCCTCTTTCTTTCTCAATCACGTATTATTAAAATGTGATTCATTCTGTCTGGAAACATCTGCTATTCCCCACCTGTCACTTGGTCTACAGATGGAAATACTGGGTATGAGGCTCAGATTCCCAAACTGTCAATTTCACTGAACAGGACAGAATAGGAGAAAGGCTAGTTTGAATGTGAATCTCCTTGAAAAGGAAGTGACTCTAAAAATCCATTGTGATTCTAGATAGACTTCGGAGATGTTGTCAAGTTTCAGTATGTTTGGGATTTGCTTTAATGAACAGATTAAAATCATTTATGTATAATTTATGATTTTAATGAAAGTAGGTACTATAATGTACGTTTAAAGTATATTTGAAAAGTCATTTTTCTTAATAATACTTTCATATTGCAATTTTATCTACTCTACTTATTCAATTAGAAAAATCTTTGTAGACAGTTTCAGACAGGACAGGCTAGGTTTGCTGCAGTAACGAATACCCAACAATATCAATGGCTTAAATAAGAGTATATCCCTTGTTCACTCTGTATGTGCAGTGGGAACTGATCATAGACACTGATGGGCCTTGGGCTGATAGAGGGCTCCATCTCCACACATGTTTCTGTGTTCATCTTGGCAGGGGAAAGGGGTGCAGCAAATCCCTCACTGATTTCTTTAAGGCAGGGGTTGGCCAACTATGGCCTCTGGGTCACACCTGTTTTTGTATATTCTGCAGTGTAGGAATATTTTTTAAATTTTCAAATGGTTAAAAAAAACCAAGAGAAGAATAATATTTTATGACATACACACATCATATGAAATTCAAATTTCATTGTCCACAAATAAAGTTTTATTGGAACATAGCCACACCCATTTGATCACATAGTATCCACGGCTGCTTTCCTGTTACAACAGCAGAGCTGAGTAGTTGTGACGGTTACCAGATGATCCACAAAGCCTAAAATCTATACTATCTGGCTTTTTGTGGGAAAAGTTTGCTAACCCTTGTTTTAAAGCCCCTACCTGAAATTAATACGTGATATTCGTGCTCACGTTTCATTGGCCAAAATAAGTCCTGTGGGCTTGTCTGACTTCGGAGGAGATGAGGACTTGCATGAGAGGAGGAGAACTGGAAATACTTGGTGCATGGCA
The DNA here is from genome assembly GCF_002007445.2 of Ailuropoda melanoleuca. Taxonomy (NCBI): domain Eukaryota; kingdom Metazoa; phylum Chordata; class Mammalia; order Carnivora; family Ursidae; genus Ailuropoda; species Ailuropoda melanoleuca. The sequence goes on along the minus strand of NW_023246462.1, from coordinate 690 downwards.
CTAACGCCTACACCACAGATGGAGGGAAGGCTGACTTCTCCCTGGCATCGTGCTGAGATCTCACCAATTCTTAATTAATTGGATCTGAACTAAAGATAATTTACTACAAATGTCTGTCCAAAGCCCGACTTGCCTATGTTCGTGCAGACCTGGCCCTCCCTCAGAATGACTGCAATCGATCTGTGATTATTCTCATAACTGCAATTTACAGCTTGATAACAACAGCTCAAGAAATTTATAAGCAACCCAATGAGCACTTTTAAGAAAAAAAAATCAATTCCAGTTCTCCGGAGTACAAGGGGACATTTAATACTGTAAATTGTCTGAGCTCAGCTAGAAAGAGAAAAAGAAAAGCATTTATTTTCTTATTCACAGCCTCCTTCAGAGTAAGCGTTTTTGGCCCTTATCTGGGAATGTTGTTTGCCAAACAATGCGGGAGGGGATCTCTGCAGGGCAGGCAGTATTTCCAGAGACAGCGTAAGCTCCTCCCCCAGCTTCAGATAAGCCCACTTTGAGTCCATAAATGCTAAGTAAACTATTAAGTAAATGAAAAATGTGAATGATTTCAAAAAGTGATCTCAAAGCTGCTGGATTTAGACACCTCCTTCCCTGCCCTGAGATGCAGACCCGGGTTAGCTTTGCTCCTGACACTGGTGTATCTGCAGCACAAACAAGCAGTGGGGGTATACA
>NW_023246461.1:0-2194 GCF_002007445.2 Ailuropoda melanoleuca | reverse complement strand
GCAGAGGGAGAGGGAGAAGCAGACTCCCCACTGAGCAGGGAGCCCCATGTGGGGCTCGATCCCAGGACCCCAGGATCATGACCTGAGCCAAAACGCAGACGCTTAACTACCCGAGCCACCCAGGTGCCCCTCAATGCCATGTTATTAGTTGACATAAATGTCATGAGTGCTCTTCTTTCTAGGACTTTATATATAAAAATCTATTTTAGAAATCTGTTCTAGACCATGCCTAATAGCTAATGTTTTAGTCAACTAGCATTGTAGCTTTCATACGGAGGTTGGACTTTTGCATTTGCAAGGGCTGAAACAGGGGCGTGCCTATGTGGAGCAGTAGAGAAATATTGCTTAATAGAGCCAAGAGCAATTCTCTTGATCTTGCCCTGTGGCGTTTTCCATGTTTACCTGTAAAATGGGTAGAACATGGATTTCTTTGTGTGTCTCTGGGAGTCTTGTCAGATGAGACTAGGTGGAAGATAGAATGGGCATCTGGACCACCCCCATCATGATTTTCTTTGAGAAGCTTCTGGAAGAGCAAGTGGCTTTTTCTCAGGGAGGGAGCAGCAAGTCTATGGGCTTTTCTAAAGCTGCCTTAATTTTGTGCACATGGACTTGACACTACCTGTGACTTTGCTGCTACCAGCAGATCAGACCTTGCCGTTTGACGAAGTAAGCAAAGATGTCCTCGATGAAAGCGAAGTTCTAAAGCAGAATGACAGTAAGTACACAGAAGCGCCCAGCCTTCTGTGCCACTGAAAAGATGAAAGGGGATGTTTTAAAGAGTCAGAATGTTCTGCAAATGTACTTCTTATTAATGGTAATAATAACTTGATAAGGAGGCAGATCCCCTGAAACTTAGTACAATATACGTTGGATATGATCTCCTCATCACCCCTACTTCTAATCAGTGTGATTGTATTTCACGGTCTTGGATTTGTATGTGTTCCCAACAGTTCTTCATTGTATGCCGTAATTTTTCTGATACAGATTCTTGAAATATAAAAAGACACATTTCTCAGTTGATAAAATACTTTACCTTAAGATAGCTGCCCTTTAATACTGCTCCCATTAGTTAACAGAAGTCAACTAGGATGTTTGTTTTATGTACTAACATGGTCTAAGGATAGGAAAGGAAGTCACTACAAGTTATAAGATTAGCAAACAGAAAACATAAGAAAACCTTCACTTCTATGAATGATCTTAAAAATGAGAGTAGAGATAATACTTGTATTGGATACATTTACTCCTAAATCAATATATTTGAAAAACCACCGGCTAATACCTAATACATGAGAGAATTAAAAGAATGGTAATACCCGCCAAGAATGAGATTATGGTAAAATACACTAGTGATGGTAGCGTGTCTTTTATTGGATTGTTTGTATTTCCTGACTCTGAAAAATAAATAGTCTCACAGGATATTCAAACAAAGCAGAACCTTACAAAGGGAAAAGTAAAAATGATCCCAGGACTCTCCATGCAAAAGAAACAACTGATGACATCTTGGTGTGTCTCTTTTTCAACAGCTTTCTATGAAGATAAACACATTAAATTGCAACAATAACATTATACAGGCTGTTTTGCAACCTGAACATGGAGGCATCATGTTCCATTTAACGAACTATGTACAAAGTGGTAGACTCAGCTTCTTCGCATTTTCTCGCAATAGTAAACAAGTCTAAGATGAACATCCTTGAAGGTACAGTCATCTACACCGGATAAAGTACATCCTGGAGGAAACGACTATGAACAGAATGTCTGGCAAAGAATATGTAGACTTTACATTTTGACTCCTATGGACAGAACACCTCCCAGAAATACAGAAATTTATATTCCCCGTAGTTACTATTCACCGTTGTCTCATACCTTTTCCAGTATTTGATATTGTTAATATATATTTTTAAAATGTGTACACTGAGAGATAAAAATTTAGACCTCATCCTTTTATTACACATTTCTTTGAATATTACTGCAATTCATCATTCACATTCTTTTTGCTATTGGTATTTTTTTCTAGTTTTTCAATTACCTACTGATCCCTCTACTAACTTTTCAATAAGGATGCTTGTTTCTTCTTATTTTTGAGAGTTAATTGTGTCTTGGGGATATTCAGTCTTTGTTGGGCGTGCTGAAAATATTTTCCCAGCTTATCATTGCTTTTCAATTTTGTTTAAAGTATTTAATTTTTTTTTTTTTT
>NW_023246460.1:0-2193 GCF_002007445.2 Ailuropoda melanoleuca | reverse complement strand
AAAAAAAGAACTGGCTGAATAAATTATAGAGGATAGAGTGCTATGCAGCCATAAAGAGATATGTGGACGCCTTCTTGCATATATTAATAAACATGCTAATCTGGAGTGATGTCCATCTATATTGTTAAGTGAAATAAGCATAATAGTGTTTATATCACCTAGTGATGGGATGATATAAATGAAAGTTAAACAGTAGAAGAATAAACTCCAGTCTTCTAACAATGGTTTCCTTTGTGGGATGGAGAGGATAGAGGTGTAAATGAGACTTCTGTGAATGTACCTTATATAGTGACTATTTTGGAACCTTGTAAATGTTTTACATATTTATAAAACAAAGTTCAATAAAAATAACAGAACACTCCACAAAAGTTAAAAACAAATGGAAACAAATGAGCCATCTGCATGTCAGATTGGTGGCGTAACTACACAGAGAAAATTTCAATTGGCTTTATAAGTATTTTATAAGTATTGGCTTTATAAATATTTTGACTGTTCCTCCCTAATGGGCTATAGTCTAAGGACAGCTAGAACTGCATACAAATATTAAATTTCACTCATTAGTCTCGTTAGAAGTAATATTGACATTACTGGGGTGCCTGGGTGGTGCAGTTGGTTAAGCATGGGACTCTTGGTTTCAGCTCCAGTGGTGAGATTGAGGCCCACATCTGGCTCCATGCTCAGCGAGGAGTCTGCTTGAGTTTCTCTCTCCCTCTCCCTTTGCCCCTCCTGACTGCGCATGCTCTCTCTCTCAAATAAATAAATAAATAAATAAATCTTAAAAAAATAATATTGACATTGCTATTTTGAAACTATGATAGATATATTTAAAGAGAAGGCAAATAAGTACGTCAATGACGTTAGGCATCAAGATTTTCAACAAATGAGAAAAAAAGCCTAGGGGCACCTGGGTGGCTCAGTTGGTTAAGTGTCTGCCTTTGGCTGAGGTCATGGTCCCACAGTCCTGGGATCAAGCCCCACATCGGCTACCTGCTCAGCAGGGAGCCTGCTTCTTCCTCTCCCCCCTGCTCATGCTCTCACTATCTCTCTCTCTCTCTCAAATAAATAAATAAAATCTTAAAAAAACAAAAAAACAAGCCTAGCATGGGGCACCTGGGTGGCAAAGTCTGTTAAGCATCCGATTCTTGGTGTCAGCTCAGGTCGTGATCTCAGGGTCTTGAGATCAAACCCGGCATCAGGCTCTGCATTCAGCAAGGAGTCTGGTTAAGACTCTCTCTCCTTCTCCCTCTACCGCCACCCCGGCACTCCCTCTCTCTCAAATAAATGAATAAATAAATAAATCTTTAAAAAATATTAAACAACCCTAGGGTAATTTTATATCTGAGTTAGATAGCAGAATGAAGGATGTATTTTCCTCTTAAAAAATGTGTTTTCTACTTTCTGCTGAAAAGGCCTAGAAACAATCACCAATCCAGTAGTAATGAACACCCCTAATGCACAGAGTTGGTCTCTAAACACCGTTTTCCAGTTGTAAAAAAATAAAAAATTAAGCAAAGAAAATCAAGGCTCCTTTGATAAATGGCTGGTTCCAGATCTGGAACAGGAAAGATGAGGTTGCGTCATCTTGTGCCTGGAAGCCAGGAAGCTATCAAAGACTATTGAAGTCATGTAAAAATGACAGAGGAACCAATAGGAAGGGGCCCTACTGGCCAAAGATGGAACAATTTGAGCATTAAAAGAAAAATAATGACTTCCATTGATCGTAACACATAAAATATATAAGAGCCCATTAATTAATAATGATAAGGAAAACAACACATTTGTTATCAGTGGAGTTTTATAGGGAATCAACTAATTACTGTGAACATTGATAAAGAGAAATAATCAAACATTTTTCTGGTCATTCCTTGATCGGTTACATTGCATGTAACCAAACGGTAGCTAAGAAAAAGTTATTTTTTGTAGAAGAATTCTAACTAATAAATGCAAAAGAAATGATAGTATGGTAGGATTAGAAAAGCATGATTTTGCAAACCTTAATGAAATAATGGGTCTAGGTGACAATCATGAAATGATGCTCAAACAATTGGATGAAAGGTGTTGGGGAGCTTTGTAATAGCTTAGGCTGACACGCTGGAACCCAGTGACCAAACTTAACATTACCAAGAGGGGGATTCAGCTCTCTCCATGAAATATTGTTGCCTTAAAAAGCAAAAAAAAAAAAAAAAAAAAAGA
>NW_023246459.1:0-559 GCF_002007445.2 Ailuropoda melanoleuca | reverse complement strand
TTATTTTCTCCATAAAGCACAGTACAAACTTCTTGCACTAAGGAACACTAGAAAAATATTATTTTACTCCAGTGCACTCCATAAATAAATAACAAGGTATTTACTTGTTCTGGTGCATTTCAGGACTATAGGGCCTTTGTAAACAGTGGAATCAACAAAAAGTGCAAAAATAAGAAAAACATGGCATTAAATGGAATGTAAAAACACTTATAGCTGAAATGGGAAGTCAGAACCTGGCTTTGTTCAGCCTCAACTGAGAATGTGATTGTTGGGGAAGTCAAATTTTCCCCAGCTCATTGCATGTCTACAAGTGACTGCTAAAGTGCCATGAGAATTTATTTGGGGTTACAAATAAATTTTATGGAGTCGACAAACTTGTAAATATGGAATTCACATATGATAGAGCCCCACTGTGTATATGTAATTTATAGGACTCATACCCAAGACATACACAAAGAATATAAGTAAGTGTAAACATAATATGATAGAATTCTAACTTCTACAATTCAAATATTGGTGAGATTGAAACAAAATTATTTTAAAACTGTTCAAACCTCTC
>NW_023246458.1:373-565 GCF_002007445.2 Ailuropoda melanoleuca | reverse complement strand
ATACCCCACAGCCCGGGAAACAGCAGATATCGTAGCCACAACTCTCATTGAACACATCATCCCGAGGTTTGGACTACCCTGAACTCTCCAGTTAGACAATGGACCCGCTTTCATCTCTAGTGTGACTCAGCAGGTAGCCGAAAGCCTCAACGTCACCTGGAAACTCCATATTCCATACCACCCTCAGTCATC
>NW_023246458.1:0-220 GCF_002007445.2 Ailuropoda melanoleuca | reverse complement strand
TTGAGCCCATTTGAGCTGCTGTACGGCCGACCCTTCCTTATAAACCACAACCTCCCAGCCGTTCCCCCACCTCTCCTGTCCTACCTGCCTTACCTCACCCTCCTGCAGGCCCTCCTGAGAGCCCATGCTGATGCTGTCAACCCTGCCCCGAACGACCATGACCATAAGGAAGCCCCCCCTCAAGGGCTATTCCCAGGGGACCAGGTCCTCCTCAGAAATC
>NW_023246457.1:0-2193 GCF_002007445.2 Ailuropoda melanoleuca | reverse complement strand
AATGTATTATTGGTTTCAGAGGTAGAGGTCAGTGATTCATCAGTCTTATATAAAACCCAGTGCTCATTACATCATGTGCCCTTCTTAATGTCCAATTACCCCATCCTCCCATTCCCTCCTCCCCTCCAGGAACCCTCAGTTTGTTTCCTATGATTAAGAGTGTCTTAAGGTTTGTCTTCCTCTTTGATTTCAAGTCTTGTTTTATTTTTTCCCTCTCTTCCCCTATGATCCTCTGTTTTGTTTCTTAAATTCCACATATGAGTGAGAACATATGATAATTGTCTGTCTCTGACTCACTTATTTCACTCATCGTTGCAAATGGCAAGATTTCTTTCTTTCTTTCTTTCTTTCTTTCTTTCTTTCTTTCTTTCTTTCTTTCTTTTTTATTTACACATTCACTGCCCAATCTTTTGGTTTGGGACTAAAGAGTTTTTGGGTTTTATTTGTTTTCATAGAAGTCTGCTGGTGGGAGTGGTGTGACGTTTTTATATAGAGCACATATATAATGTATAGTCTGAGGTCTCTGGTTGCAGTTTCTTTTAAGTGGAAAAAGCTTAAAGATACTCATAAAGCATTCCAAAAATAGAATCTTTCTGTTGTTTACATTTTTCCTCAATCTCTTACCTTTGTTCTGCCACACTTAACGTAAGCAGCAGGTGTTTTTTTTTTCTGGTAACTTAATTTTGAATCTTTCAGAAGTAATCTAATTTTCACAGAAACAGTAACTTTGTTTTCACATACATGTTTCACTTCTTATTAATTATATATAGTTTTTATTAACAGTACAAATAGCCCAACTTTAGGTCAGTGTATATTCCTGACTCTTGTTGAGCATCCAACTCAGCTGGTGGGGTAGACACTCAGGTGTTGCCCATTAACTACGAGTACGCAGTGTGCCACCACGTCAGTTGGAACGATTTGCAAAGAGAGGGAGAGAATCCGTGAATCAAGTGAGTTGGTTAAGGAGAAGACAGTTGAGAGACGTTCTGTGCTGTTATGAAAGCACAGAATGAAACTATGCTTGCTTTTCTAATCCAGGATTAGAGGAGACTTTAAAGGTCATCATACCTAACACATACCTGTTACCTGAATTCCCTCTCTAGCATGGGCTCTACTTTTGGGGGTAGGGAGAACTCTACTTACTTTAAATCATGAATCCCTTTGGCAGTTTAGTGAATCCTACTGACCCCATCTCAGAATACTTTTGAAAGCATAAAATCAAATACATAGGATTATAAAGGAAACCAATTATATCGAAATACAATTGCCAAAGTATTTTTTTTCAAAGTATTTTTTTAAGATTTTATTTATTTGAGAGAGAGAGTGAGAGAGAGCATGAGAGGGGAATGGGTTGGAGAGAGATGCAGACCCCCCCGCTGAGCTGGGAGCCCGATGTGGGACTCAATCCTGGGATTCTGGGATCATGACCTGAGCCGAAGGCAGTCGCTTAACCAACTGAACCACCCAGGCACCCCAATTGCCAAAGTATTAAGGCAGCTTTGTGGCAGAGTAATAGATGTGCTTCTTTGTTATTTATTTATTTAAAGATTTATTTATTTGAGAGAGTGTGCACGTATGCATGTGCCCATGAGCCCACGAGCCGGGGGAGGGGGCAGAGGGAGAGAATCCCCAACCAGTCTCCCTGCTGAGCGCAGAATCTGATGCAGGGTCCCATCTCAGGGCTCAGAGATCATCACCTGAGCTGAAACCAAGAGTCGGACGCTTAACCAAGTAGGCCACCCAGGCGTCCCAATTATTTATTAAATAACAGGATGTAACTTTGGAGGCTGTGTAACAGCTTTGTATCTTTTTTTAATTATTATTATTATTGAAGTATAGTTGACATACAATATAGTAGTTTCAGGTGTACCACATAGCGCTTTGACATTGATATATATTATGAAGTGCTCACATGGTAAGTGTAGTTACCATTTGTCACCAAAAGTTATTACTGATCATTTTCCCTATGCTGTACTTTACATCCCTGTGACCAATTTATTTTATAACTGGAAGTTTGTACTTCTTGATCCCCTTCACCTATTTTGCTCATCTCACCCATCTCCCTTCTGACAGTCATCATTCTGTTCTCTGTATTTATGAGTCTGTTTCAAACAGCTCTGTATCTTTTTTTTTTTAATTTTATTATATTATGTTAATCACCATACAGTACATCCCCAGATTCCGATGTAAAGT
>NW_023246456.1:0-2192 GCF_002007445.2 Ailuropoda melanoleuca | reverse complement strand
TTTTTTTTTTTTCTTGTGAAAATAAAATGTATTTTCAGGCAACATTTGTGATACATGCCGTAAGTACATGTGTGATTTCAGATGACTTCCATCGCAAAAGTTGACGTTATCCTGCAACCCTTCACTGCTATTTCCAGATGTGACCAATGGTTACATTCAAAGCTTAGTTTTAAACTATATCATGCTCATTTAAACAGTGATTCATGTTCTTTTAGCCAGTGTCTTTGAAAGTGGTAAAGTCTTGGATGCGTAAGTTACACAAGTGTCATTTTGCAGATGTATTCCATTGACTTTGGATTGTTAAATGTTCTCAGCAAAACAAAATCAGAAATGACTCATTACTCCAGAGTAAGGATATGGAGGAAAAAGGAAATCTTTCAATGCGTTGAATATAGAATTCAGTTACTCATTAAGTCCCATGTATGCCTCAGTGTCTTATTTGGATAGTATGCTTTCTCTTAGTAAGTATCGGGGCTTCAGTTCCGGATTGCTCAGATGTGCTCAGGTCCTCAGTAATTGCTATCCTAATGTCATGCATAGGCAGCTTCATAAAGAGCAGTGTCTGCTGGTCAGCCCTCAAGAAGAGCTTTTTTATGCCTGGGAATCAGCGTTTAGGTTTTGATACAGTTTACAGCTCTCCAGCGGCATTTCTGCCCAGAGATGCTGACTGTACTTGACATAAATTACCTTCAAGCTGTGGCTGCTTAGAAGGAAGTTCAATTTGATACACCTTGTTCCCTATCCTCTACAGTGGGCAAAAAATAAAAGGAAATAGAGGGATGCTTGGGCTTGGTAGGCATTCTTCAACAGTGTTATGGTGGAAAATGGGGAAATGCTAGAAACAGGAAAATACACTTAGGTTTCATTTGGTTTGGATTTTTCCTGTGTAAGTGTGATAACCACTTTTCCTGACTACATTGTTAGTGGATACTGGTCGTTCACACATCTGTTCTCGGTTCATAGAGAGAGTTAGGTTGTCTTTGCTTTAGCTTTTCAAGGTGAACTGTGAGAGTAAAATTTTAGATTGTTACTCTAGAACAACAGGTAATTCACTGAACAACTTCCCTGGGAAAGAACTGGGAGTATGTTGTATGTGTTTCACTCATTCGGAGAGTTTGAAAAGTTACGTAATATTTTTTCTTATAATTGTCTTATTGTTAAGTACGTTCTACTATTTACTTTGCAGATAAAATATACCCAGGACCATAAACAGATGAAAGGTAGACCAAGTCTGATTTTAGATACACCTGGTCTGAGATGTGTCAAAGAAGCACAAAACCATATTTCAATGGTAGGGTACAACCAGCTGCTTCTTCTCATGACTAAAACATACTAAGGAGTGGCCCCACCCAGTGTACTGATGGCGTCGTTCACCATTAATCTGGATAACTAACAAAGCATGAACGAAAAGCAAAACGTGGATGGGCCCATCTTTTGGGGGGGACTTTCTAATCACACTGAAATGTAATGGACATATTTAGTCTAATAAAGTAATTTTTCTCAGTGATATTTTGGGTGTGTTTTTATTTCTAACATGACTACTATAAATGCGTTTTATGAAAAACGTTTGCTTGGACTTCTTTTCAATAAATTTTAAGGTAGAGTTTGGTATATTTACATGTTGCAAAGGATATAAAAATGTGTATGTTTTTTAAAGCAGTTGCAGGAGATACAGTTTATATGCCATAAGGTTTACTCATTCAAAGTGTTCAATTCAGCGATCTATAGTAAAATTTACAGATCCAGTTTCAGAATATGAAAGAAGTGTATGTTTTGAAGTATATATATCCATTTTTGTAATAATATACAAAAATCATATATAACTATTTGTAACTCTCAATCTAATTTTAAATAATACTGTTTTCTTGGGTAATTGTGTGGAAATAGCATATCATTTTAATACCTATTAAAGGTCCAAAGATAGAAAATTAATTTGTACCTAAGTTAGTACATTTTAGGAAATCACCAGGATTAAAATATATATATATATATTTATATATCTTTCAAACCTTCTCACTGATATATTGGTTTATATAAATTTAAAGGAGCTGTTAACCGTAATGATGAAAAACATTGTGAAAGTATCAGCACTTGATTTCTGAGGTTAGGAAGCTGACATTTCAGACACTATTTTTGGAGTAATTGGAAAAGATACAAATATGTGGAAAATAATCTAGATACAGCTGCCACAG
>NW_023246455.1:0-2192 GCF_002007445.2 Ailuropoda melanoleuca | reverse complement strand
AAGGGGGGGGCCCCCCCCCCCCCCGGGGGAGAAAAGGATTAAGGAGAAGTTGTCCTTGAGGAAGTTGCGTAACTAAGCTGGACCAGCTGATGGAGCCATTATTACCAGATAAAGAACTCTGACTTATTAATTCCCATTCACACACACACACACACACAACTTTTTTACACATACACACACAACTTTTTTACACACACACACACACATTTATTGAGCACCTACACTGAACGGGGCTCCTGGCATGAAGCACCTTAGTGGTCCTGGGAGTCCATATTGGATAGCTCTCATTTTCCCATTTAGGAAATCAAGGTTTCAGGGAAAGTAGTCATCTCCTCGAGGTGACACAGTTAGTTAGTGGGAAAAATGGGATTTAAACACAGATCTTTGTGATGGAAAGTCATATTTTTTTCTACTACACCATGATGATTCAGTTGTGAATTCTGTGATCCTTTAATAAAAATGCTCAAACTGAAGACACCCAACTAGCGATTCTGCTTCTTTGTCATTCTATTCATTTTTATTTCAAGGAATGTTAGAAAGACCCAGGTCCCTGATGGGCCTTTGGAAAGATCCCTTCCTTGAGCCTCAGGACAGCTCTCATTTCACCACACTGGGCCTTGCTCCCAGCTCTGGGTGGGGGATGGTGCAGCCTGTCTCTGCCTCAAATAGTCTCTTCTGTCTGTCCCTTCCAGGCCATGTATAAGGCTGTGCTGAGCATTGATGAGAATGTGACAGAATATTCTGGAGCCACCCCTTCAGAAAAGAGCACCTGGTCTAAGCATCTGTCCATCAAGTTCAACAGGCCCTTCTTAGTCATCATCATAGATGAGAACACCAACATTCCCGTCTTCACAGAAAAGATAGTGAACCCCATGCAAAAATGACCGTCCTCTCCCAGGCCAGGCCCCCTCCCTGACTGACATTAAAGAATGAGGGACCTGGCCCAAACTTGAGTGTGATGAGCACATCCCTAATCTTCTTGTCTCAAGCTCTCCCTTTATACGTGTGAAATCCAGGTCACGGCACGTGTTCATGTATCCAGTTAATTCATATGCACTGGGTATGCACACTGTCCAGGCACTGTGCTAGGCAAGACGAAATGTTGGCTGAAACCCATAGTTTAATAAGAGACATGGAAAGCTAGCAATGACAGGAGATGGGCTTCTCTGGAAGTGGGACAAGACACCTAATTAATTGTTTAGATTTTGGTAGAAGTGTGACAGGCAAAGAGGGAAAAAGGCGAGGCTAAGCCCAGCAGATCACTCAATAGGGAGGAAGCTCTGGGGCCTGCACTCATGCAAGGGATCACAATGAGTCAGAGTGTTAAAGGCTCGCACCTACATTAAATACTGGTGCTTGGACCTCTGGTTAGATCACACAGTAAAACATAAAAAACATCAAAGTCCTTGAAGAAAGCATTGGTTAACACATCTCTTGATACTGAAGTGGGTAAGGCCTCTCTAAACAAGAAGAAAATTCATATGTCATAAAAGTAAGGCTTGACATATTTGACTTTATAAAATGAAACTGTATGACAACAAAAAATGGCATTCACTTCACCAAGAAGATATAGCGATTATAAATATTTACGCAGCCAACATCGGAGCTCTTAAATATGGGAAGCCATCATTGATAGGCTTGAAGGGAGAAACAGCAACACACTAATAGGTGAATCAATAATCCACTTCCAATAATCGATAGGAAATCAGACAGAAGATCAATAAGGAGAAGAAGGACTTGAACCACACTATAGACCAGCTGGGTTAATAGACATACACAGAACACTCCACCCAACAGCAGCACAACAGACATTTTTCTCAAGTGCCCAGGGAACATTCTCCAAGATAGACTATAATGTTAGGCCATAAAACAAGTTCTAACAAATTTTTAAAGACTGGAATCATACAAAGTTCTTTTTCCAACCACAAATCTAAAAAATCAGTAGAAGAATAACTAGAAAATCCAGAAATATATGGAAATTAACAGTTCTTAAACAACGAATCAGTCAAAGGAGATGTCACAAGAGAAATTAGAAAATATCTTAAGACAAGTGAAAGTGAAAGTACAAGCCAAGACTTAGGAGACGCAGCAAAAGCAGTACTAAGAAGGAAATTTGCAGCTGTAACCATGTACATTACAAAGAAGGAAAATCAGATCAACAACCTAACTTCACACTTTAAGGAACTAGGGGG
>NW_023246454.1:0-2191 GCF_002007445.2 Ailuropoda melanoleuca | reverse complement strand
CCCCCCCTCTCTCTCTCTCTCTCTCTCTCTCTCACACACACACACACACACACACACACACACACACACACGTAACCATTTCCAAATAATTAGTCTAAGAGTACCCATGGACTGTTTCCCATTCTCCTTCCTTTCCTGATCATTAGATTTGGTACCCACTTCCTTCTCTCATGAAATCTTACTCTTTTGGGGGGAGGTAGAAAAACCTATTATGCTGCAGTTTCCAGCATCTGGGACAGCTAACCTATGTCTCTGCGTTATCAACTTTTCATCTCCCTTTGGATCTCAAAAAGAAATACGTGCTCTTCCTCCCTTTAGCTTCATAATAGTTTGTCTTCAACTACAATTTATAATTCATTTCAGTCACTGTTATCATTTAATTTAGAAAATGATTAGAGGGATTTCTTCTTTAGAAAAAAAGGAGAAGAAAGCTGCACAAAATCACTCTGGAATGTCAAGGCTGCTTTCTTTTCTAGATATAGAGGAATGGCAATGCAACATTGTCTCTAATAGATTGAACACTATACTAATTTATTAGAAGACATGAATTCTTTTTTTGCCATTGAAGCTGGATTATTATTTTACCTCAGGAAAGTCAGTTGATTTCTAACTGAGCCTGTTTCTAAATCTCAGTGATCCATTCAATTTGACACTGTAATCTCAGAGAAATCAAGCACACTGGTGTGTAGCTTTGGCTGCAAATGGTTAGTTAACATATTGGATGACTGATAAGAAAAGCCAGTATGAGCAGTGAAGAGCTATCTTGTAATTAAACCATAACTAAGCTGTTTTGTTATATATGTATTTTTCTGAAAATGAAAGTCTATGTGTTCCTCTTAAACTCAGGCAAACAGCATCCCTGGAATAGTTGTCCTTAACTTTCTCCCTCTTGACACACTGGACAGAGATGACATTCACTGTCACACTCTTAATGAGCATTTCCCATATGCAAGGTATGACTCTATCCTTTATCTCTCACTCAGGAAAAAGTATACTGGAATTTATATGACTAAGGGGATATTAATATATACATAACCTCAGTACTGCTGTAACTTTCTGAGGAACTAACTTACAAACTTCAGCACATTATTAGAATAAACTTCTGAAAATGTGCCTCATAACTGAAAATAACATGTCCCTATGTTTTGTGTGTCCTAAAACTGACCTACTAGATTGGACTGTGAAGCTCTGGACACTCTCAGCATATCATCTACAAATAAATAAAAAGTTTGTGCCCTAATTATGGATTCTCTACTAAAGGAATACATCTCTTGAAAGTTAAAACTACAAACTTAAATACGTAAAAAATAATAGGAAGGTAAATGGCTTTTACACTGACATCACAACTATCCACTGCTCATTTAAAAATATATATATATGTTTTTATTTTAATTCCAGTGTAGTTAACATACAGTGTTACATTAGTTTCAGGTGTACAATATAGTGATACAACAATTCCATACATCACCCAGTACTCATCCAGATAAGTGTACTCTTTAATCTTCATCACCTATTTTGCCCATCCCCCCACCCTTCTCCCCTCTGGTAACCACTAGATTGTTCTCTATAGTTAAGAATCTGTTTCTTGGTTTGTCTCTCTTTCTTTTTCCTTTGCTCAATTGTTTTCTTAAATTCCACATGAGTGAAATCACATGGTGTTTGTCTTTCTCTCACTGACTTATTTCACTTAGCATTACACTATCTAGCTCCATCCATGTCATAACAAATGGCAAGATTTCATTCTTTTTTATGTCTGAAGAATATTCCATTGTGTACACTATCTCTTCTTTATCCATTTATCCATCAATGGACACTTGGGCTGCTTCCATAATTTGGTTATTGTAAATAATGCTGCAATAAACATAGGAATGCATATATTCTTTTGAATTAGTGTTTTTTATTTTTTGGGTAAATACCCAGTAGTGCAATTATTGGATCATAGGGTAGTTCTATTTTTAACTTTTTGAGGAACATCCAGACTGTTTTCCACAGTGGCTACACCAGTTTTTACTCCCACCAGCAGCTCAAGAGGGTTCCCCTTTCTGCACATCCTTGCCAACACTTGTTTCTTGTGTTTTTAATTTTAGCCATTCTGACAGGTGTGAGGTGGTATCTCATTCTGGTTTTGATTTGCATTTCCCTGATGATGAGTGATGTTGAGCATCTTTTCATGTGTCTGTTAGCCATCTGT
>NW_023246453.1:0-2190 GCF_002007445.2 Ailuropoda melanoleuca | reverse complement strand
CAACGCCGGGATCACGCCCTGAGCCGAAGGCAGACGCTTAACCGCTGTGCCACCCAGGCGCCCCAGGACTTATTCTTTCTTTTAACCGAGTGATCTAATAATGTTCTTACACTTTAATCCAGTGATTCAACCCTGATGTATTTATACAAAGGAAGAAGGTAAATGTATATGGATGTTCACCAAAGCTGGGGCGGGGGTGGGGGTGCTGGGGCTAAATTTCCAACATTAGGGGACTGGGCAATTAAATTATTATGTATCAAATCCAAAGATTATTAGGTTGACATTAAGATTATAGTGTTTAGCAACATGGAAACTTTTAAAATTTAATATTAAATAAAAGAAGCAGAATCAGAAGTTTGATTATCATTTATGCAACTACATAGTATATGTCTATATAGAGAGGAGAAATGGAAAGGAGCAAAAAAAAAAAAATGGAAAGTGAATCTAAGTTCTTTGAGGGCAAGGATTTTTATCTGTTTTATTTAGGGCATAGTCCCAAACCCTAGAACAATGCCTGGCAAGGAAGAGATCTTTAATAAGTATTTGTTGAATGAATTAATATATAATACCAGTGGTAGGAACGTAGATGATTTGTTTTCTTTTACTATTTCCTTTTCTATTATAATGATCTCTGAGGAGGGAAAAGGGTGTATGTGTGGGTAAAGATGTGTTTGTAACTAAAACATATCCTTGATTCTTAATGGACACTGCTGGGGTAACCCCAGGGAATGAAGGAAAGAAAAAGGCAAGTTACAGTGATTCATATTACCTTCATAGCTCTCATAGTAATCCACTGAGGTGGGTGTTACTATCATCCTTTTATATGTGATGAGACTTAGGCTCAGAGAAGTAAATTAGTTAAAACACTGAGTGTATATCAAAAATCAAAGACCTTTTAAGGAACTGATAAAGTAAAATTTTAAATGGTGGGCAAGAGGCAGAGGCCAGAGTGGGTACAGCACCCACACCACTGACTCTCTTTCTAAGCTCACTCAGTGCATAAAATAAAATAATTTAAATTAGGAAAGAAAAAAAAAAAACACCTTTGTAAAATCTGCCCAGTCCCTTGAGCAGTATTTAGGTTTATATACCATTCCTCCTCTAATACTTGAGATTATGACTACCATAATTGATAGCAAATGCAGTGTCAAGGCGCTGAATTGTGTTGTCTCAATTTAGGAAACTGCAATCTTCCGTGTATTTGAATGCTGATGGATTGTGCTAAGTGATTGGATTTAAAGTGAGCAGAGAAAGGTAATCAGCATTACAATTTCATGCGAGGATGGCCTTTTTATCCTTCTATGTGTGGAACTAAATGACAGTAATGGGATCTCTTTATTATTTAGTTCATCTAAGTGTTCTCCTCTATCAGCTTCAGATCAAAGACAGACAAAGGTTTAATCTGTGTGGAGGATGCTCAGTGGAATGCTTTACCAGCTTGAACTGCAACTGTTTCCGTACAAGAGCCAAGGGTTACTTGGGTGAGAGAGAGAGAGAGAGAGAGAGAGAGATGCACAAAGACAAGGGGGCAGGAGAGGGAGGGAGGGGCTGGGGATAGTTAAGGAGCAACTTTTTTTAATCTCTTAGGAATTGCTTAGACTTGCTTGTGTCCAATGACCGACCTTAGAATTACTGGTGGTGGCAACCTTCTCAGGTCATTGTCTCGGAAGACCTCGAGAGTTGCAGATCCTTTTGCAATATTGCAGACTCAGGTTGAAAAATAACGGGCACTGCTAGGGACTGCTTATTTGTGCTTCTCCCAAACTGATATGTTGAAACTTAATCCCCAATGTAATGGTATTAGGAGGTGAAGATTTTGTGAGGTGATTGGGTCATGAGGGTAGAGCCCTCATGAATGGCATTACTGCCCTCGTAAAAGAGATCCCAGAGATATCCCTTCCTCTTGGGCCGTGTGAGGACCCAGCTAGAACACAGCTGTCTATGAACCAGGAAGATCTGTGTCTGTTTGATACCTACAGCATCTTTAGTGACTAGAACACTGTTTGGTACATAACTTAGGCACTCACTATATTTTTGTGGAATGACTTGAAGAAAGCAGTTTTATATTTTAATGGGGCAATTCCAAAGAGCCAGGAAAAGAAAATTCAAGTTCTTGTGATTTCATGGCTTCTTCGGGATAGTTGAATTTCCTGAATAGCTGAGGATGAATTCATGAAGTTCCTATTAACT
>NW_023246452.1:0-2189 GCF_002007445.2 Ailuropoda melanoleuca | reverse complement strand
TTTTTTTTTTTTTTGATATTTGTAAATGTAGTATGGTAAAAATTGTTAGCAGAAGCTCACCAAACAAAACAATATAAAGAATCAGATAAAGATGTTTCACATATGGTAGATGATTGTTCACTTCATAATTGTTTAAGAAGGATATTTATATAATGACTTGAGAGAAATTATTAAGTGTGAAAAAGGGCAAAAAGTCTAGAGAATTGAAGAGGAAGTGCCTGCCACTGATTCAGTTGAATCTCTGTTTAATTTTTATAGTATGTCCAAAGATGGTATAATAACACATTTTAATATTCTATGTTCCCATGGGCCTATACTTTTGATAGATTATACTTTATTGCAATAAAAAATCCTAGCTTTATGTTTGCCTCAAAAGTATGAAGGTAGGGCTTTCAGAATCTCGAAGTCCTGTTTCCAAGAAAGAACCTTTGAATTTTTAAAAATCTTCATTAATATAAAAATACTGAACTTTGAGAACCTTACATGAAAGTGAAAAATTACCTTAAATGGCACTATGCTAATGTTACATGTGACTTGAGTTTCTCTTTGTCTTATGAAACTATATCAACCATCCCTATATTAAACATTTTGAAATATCTGTAATAGTTAAATAGTGGCAATTATTTTTCTCTGTAACTCTGAACCTCTTAACAGAAGATTTTGTACTCTAACTTAAACAAGCTCAATGGTGTAAATAAAGCTAAATGAAAAACAAAAAGTTTTAGAAAGGAATGCTTACCTTTTTAATTACAGTCTTTCAGTTTTTATATTATTGTTATATGCTTCAGGAAGCCAAACAAATTTTCATTTGAGTGTAGTGAGTTTACTTCTCAGTTCTAGCAGAACATCTTTCTTAGGGTGCTCAATAAATATTTGACCCCATATCTTAGAAATTTATTACAAAAGCTGAGTATTTAAATAATAAAAGAATTGGAGATAGGGTGTGCAGATTGTCATTTGTGTGAAATATATGGTTCTTGTGTCAAAAGGAATTTTATGTCTTTTTGTTTGAAGAAATTGAAATTTGGCCAAGTTTTCTTTTGCATTGCAGCACTTATGTCATAATTAATTATACTAAGCTATCTTGGAAATTTTATTTTAGTTTTCATTATTTTGGGAGTTGATGTTTAATTTTAACTTTTAAAATAAAAAAGGACAATTTTCACTTAACTTTGGTAATCTTTCTTAAAGAGCATAAAGCTTCGTGAAGCTGCCTTTCTTTTTGGTGAAGTTTACAAATAAATAGTGCATTTAAAATATTTAAGAAGATTTTAAGTTATCAAGTTATTTCAGTTATTTCCAGAATGATTTTTATTCTGCTTTGATAGGAAATGGTATTCCAGAGTTTTGAATACAACTGTGAGTTGTTATTTAAAAAAATGTAGAAATACATATCTGTTCTGGTTATAATGTTCTTGTGACTTTTAATCTTTATGTTTTTGGATGGAAAATACTTATTTTTGCCCGCTTAATATTAGTCTTAAAAATAATGATTTTTTAATTTTAAAGATAAATATTATCTCAGTCATTCTGTAGGATAATTTTCATTTGACATCTCTAATATAGAGAAAAATTAGACCTTTAAAGATACTTTTTTGTAAGGAAAGAAGAAAAATTATATGAACAGGCGTTCCCCTTTTTAATTAGTACTTCTTATTATTGGCTGGGAGCACAAATATTCAGAGTATTTAACCTCAGAAATGAAATTTAGAATTCTCTGAAATTTGCATTGAACTGGTATATATGGATATATAGGATTCAGATCTTTAGTCATGTTGTTTTAGTTTTCTTGTTGATAAATCTCAAATTCTAATTTCCAGCAAGGAGAAGGAGCTTGACTATCAGGGGATTTAAAGAGATCTAACCGATTAGTCTGTTGTCCCCGCTGATAGCTGTTGGCTAGTGAAGTTTACCTGGTGGAGTGTTAAGTCCCTCCTCCCTTTGTAACTGATTAGAACTACTTAAAGTTGTTTGTTGGACTAATGGTAGTATAAATACTAAGAGTACTTAATAAAGTTTAGTAATGATTTTATGTTTACATTTCTAAAACAAAGACGTTAATTTTGATATTCTGTGCATCAATTTTTTTAGACCTCCTTAGCTACGTGTTTTGCTCAAGAAACTTTTGGGAAACAGTACAAACAAACTATAGGACTGGATTTCTTTTTGAGAAGGATAACATTGCCAGG
>NW_023246451.1:0-2189 GCF_002007445.2 Ailuropoda melanoleuca | reverse complement strand
GAAATGGGTTCCTTACTTGAAATTGTCCTGCATTTTCACTTAGGATCTATTTTAACCTCTGAGTTTCATCCTCTTCTGTTCTCAGCCTACAGGACCTGTGCTACCAGGAGTCACACCGCTCCCAGCAAGCTGCAAAGCACCCCAATATTCCATTAGGTTTTGGAAAGTCCTCCCTCCCCCATTAACTCACCTCTATTCCCCATGCCCCTCAATTCTATTGCCACCACCAATAGGTATAACCCCTCAAGAACAGAAAACGGAAACCTATCTGGCTGACAAAATCTCAGGACTGTTTTAATGTCATGATGGCTAACAGATAATGCAGCATGTCAGGGCCAGTTCAAAGGAGGGTATTTTTAAGGTCAGGCTCCCCACATAACGTAAACAGTTTCTTTCAGCTCAGCCTAACTTCCTCCTATCACCGTAACAATCGAATCTCCCCTGACAGGAAATTGGGATTATTTATCAGGAGCAAGTGTACATAAAATGGCATTTGTTCTCTAACAGAACTCCATGCCCTCAAGGATCTTGGACCTCCCTTCTTCCTGGTAGCTTCTTGCCTGATAGCAAAGCCCTGACAATAAGCACTGTATCTGTATCTTTTGCTGCTGTAATAAATTAATGTTCATTCAGTGGCTTGAAACACAGATTTGTTATCTTAGAGTTTTGGAGGTCAGAAGTCCAAAAGGGGTCTCATTAGGCCACAACGAAGGTTTCAACAGAGCTGGGTTCTTTCTGAAAGTTCTAAGAGAGAATCCATTCACTTGCCTTTTTCATCCTCTAGAGGTTACTTGCATTCTTTGACTTATGACTGCCTTCCTCTGTCTTCAAAGCCAGCATAGAATATTCAAATCTCTCCTTGAGTCTCACTTTTCTGGCCCCACACCTTCCACATTTGAAGGACCCTTGTGATTACATCGGGTCCTCCTGAATAATCCAGAATAATTTCCTTATCTTAAAGTCATCTAATTAACTGCCTTAATTCCATCAGCAGCCTTAATTCTCCCTTGCCACTTAATATATTCACTGGTTCCAGGGATTAGGATATGGATATATTTGGGGTGGCCATTATTCTACTGACCACAAGCACTGAGAATTCTAGGTGACTATGGACTTCCTCAATGATGTCTGTCCAGCATTAGCAAGTTAGAAGAACAGCAGAATTACATAAATACATAATAACATAAATTATCTGAAAGGTGAAACAAAAACATTCTAGGACAAAAAGAAATACAGATGTCCCCCAGGGGTCCTATTTAAAAGATAAAGGGCTTAAAGGGATTTGATGTGAATGATCCTGGAGAGCAGAGATCCTGTCCAAAGAGATTAGAATCCAAATGCTCCCTCCTTCAGCAGGGCCTCCATTATAGTTTCCAGTTCTATTCAGGTATTAAGGTTTGCCTTCTTAGACTCCCTCAGCACTTTTTCCTGTTCTCATAAGGTTGAAGACCACCCAAATCCATCAGGATTTTGGAGGAGTTATACCATATTCATTAGGCAACAGCCCAAAAGATTTGAGGGGATGTTTTGGGGGAACTCAGGTGTGAAATGACAGCCCTGCAAGTTCAAGTATCAATAATGTATGTCATTACAAATATGAAATAGAAATTATTTCCAGAAGGATTAGATTAATGGCTGATGAAGGGTAACCAGATGTTGGAAGACAACCCTATCTTTGTAGGACCATTATCTTCTCCTGGTCCCACTGACTAAGACAGACCTCATAGCCAGAATGGCTCAAGGTCAGCATTACTCATATGGGGTGTCAAAGTTCCTACCATATCACAATCCCAAGATTCCAAATCGGAGCCTTGATGTTGACGCCTTCTATTCCTTGCCCATCTTCAGCACCAATCCCCTTCCTGCACTTTCTCTGTCCTCTGGTGTTACAGAGAGTACTGCCACTTCCGTTTGGTTGAAGGCAATTATCATGTCTTACTCACCTCGGTAGGCCCAATGTCTTCCATGATGGAGCTCTCCCTGTTAGTTCACTGCTGTTGCTTATCCCTCCATACTATATTTGGAAAGACACTCACCTTATGAGGCAGATCTCCCCTCCCACCATAAAGCTGGAAATACCAAATACCCTCTATCCCAGCCTCCTTTGCTACTATGGTGCACATGAATGTCCTCAGCCAAATCAGCCAAATTCTCCTGCCCCAAAGTTTGAACTAGAAGCTGTGACTTGA
>NW_023246450.1:0-2189 GCF_002007445.2 Ailuropoda melanoleuca | reverse complement strand
TTCTTTTTAAATTTTTTTTCTTGTTTTTTCTTTTCTATATTTTTTTAATTTTTTTCTTTTTTTTCTTTTTTTCTTTTTAAAATTTTTTCCTTTTTATAATTTTTTTCCTTTTAAAAATTTTTTCCTTTTTAAATTTTTTTGTTTTTTTGTTTTTCCTTTTCTTTTTTAAATTTTTTTGTTTTTTGTTTTTTTAAATTTTTTCCTTTTTTATTGTTTTTTGTTTTTTAATTTTTTCTTTTTTTTCCTTTTTTGTTTTTTTTTTCAACTTTTTTCTTTTTTTCTTTTTTTTGTTTTTTGTTTTTTAATTTTTTTTCTTTTTTTCTTTTTATTTCTTTTTTTAGTTTGTTTTTTTCTTTTTTTCTCCGATGCAAATGGTGATTTTATTAAAACACAGGGGTAGGACCTGCGGGTAGAAAGAGCTGCAGCCTAAAATATTTTAATGAACTGATTAATGGGGGAAAAGGAAATATTTATTGAACACCTATGTATAAGCTTTACCATAAACAACTATGCATATCAGAAAGACACTAACTTTAAAAAGGCACCAAAAAAAAAGTGAGAAAAAACCTGAATTATGGAAAGGAAAGTAAAATTTAATGAAAGACTAGAATAAAAATTAGCAAATACACATACACAAAATATACACACACAGGAACACTATGTATTGACGCACAAAGGGGAAAAGCAGTGGTCCAAGACCACTCAACATAGCTTTTTGGTTAAAGGCAAAAACAAACAAACCAGACACACACAACCAACTCTCAGGCACACACACAAAACAGTATATTTGAACAGTACAATCGGCAACACAAATTCAGAATTATTTAACAATGCTTTCTTTCTTAATACAAGAGATGCCCATGTTGGGTGTATATATCTATATCTATATCTATCTATTTTAAATGGTTTACTGTTGACTTCTTTTAAAATATACTAGAGTTACTATATGCAGCTGTTTCCTGTATTTAACAGCCTTTTCTTTTTTTTACCTCATGTGTCTAGACCTATCAAAAGTTTCAGGTTGACAGGCAAAAATGGGTTGCTTATTCTCTGTGAAATTGACCGCAATGGTTTTAAACCCTGGCCAGAAAATGTTGGCTTGCCATTTCAACACATGGAAATAGTTACATTGATGCCCAAGTTGCCATTTTCTGCAAAATGCTGTGCAACGCTGGTATCAAAGACTAGGCAATCACTGTTCATAACGGCTGTGGCGATTCCCTGGTGAATGGAGCGTGGAGTCGCTTCCCAAGTCAGCCGCCGCCTGTGACCATTTAGCTCAAGACGATAGACGAAGTTTTCAGCTTGCTTGTGTGATCCTATCAGCTGGACAATTGCGAAGAACTGCTGGTGACCGTTGTATTTTTCGTGTTTCTCCAAGACTAACATGAAGTGAACTCCAAAACAGGACTGCGTCATCACCCAGTCCACGGCACCAGGGAGATTAATGTCTGTAGCCAGGAAAACGATATCTTCTCCCTGTAGGGTCGTAATGGATTCATGCTGATGCATCAGATGGGGCATTACAGCTTCCAGAGAGCCTTGCCATTTACAGAAAGCACCAGGGCACGGGCACACATAAGGCCGAAACTCACACATCTCTTCGTGGTCTGCTTTCTCGGTGTGTGGCAAAGTTATTTCACATCCAGCAGCGGTGTATTTACATGGGAAAAGTACGGAATTGGCCACTTTCTCCATAGCCAGGTTGCGAATGGATCCCAGAGGCCCCCGACAGGACGGACAACAAGTGAGCTTCGGGCGACAGGTGGTACAAACAAGATGGCCACTGTGACACTGAAAAATGGGTGGTAACACATAATCAAAGCAGACTGGACACTCAAAAAGACTTGCCAGGTCGCTGTTGGATGTGGTTGTGCCAGCCAGGATAGGCACCCTCTGGGATGGTGTACACGTCGAGGTTCCAGGAGGTAATGCGGTTGAAGTGGGGCGGCTCATTTCTGTAGGCGGAGAGCACGGCTCAGACCGCGGTTGTCACTCAAACGCGCTCCGTCGTCGCTGCCGCTAACCCCTGCCACCGCCTCTTCCCTGAGCCGGCACCGGCACCGACGGGACTCCCTGGGCTGCCGCCGCCTCTCGAGTGTGCCCCTCAACTGTCGCCTCGAGAGCCCACCTTTCAACGGTCGCCTCCGGCGCTCGAGAGCCCACCTTTCAACGGTCGCCTCCGGCGC
>NW_023246449.1:0-2188 GCF_002007445.2 Ailuropoda melanoleuca | reverse complement strand
TCTATATCTAAATGTCTCTGTGCGGTTTCTTAAAGAGCATCTGAAAAAAATCATAAAAATCTGCCCACTCACATTAGTAAAAGAGAAAATAGGTTTATTTGATATATTACTACTAGGTTTATTTGATACATTACTACTGATGAGTATTGTGGAATAATTATCAGTTCTCCAAGGATACCTAACTTCCCTAGGTGTTAAACCGGCAGAAGCATGACATCATTAATATAAAACCATCATATGCTGTATGGAAAATTCCTGGAGATCTTTTAATATCCTTACTTTCTAGGATATGTTTCTATTTAACAGACTCCTAGTGGTGGTTTGCCTGATGATATTAGGCAACAACAATGTAGTGTTATTAATCACATTTTCAGCTATTTCTTCTAAAACATCAACTTGATTTCAAACTTAACCTTCAACCTGAATCTCGTATCTTCTTCTAAGGCAATAGTTTTCAATTAGAGATGGACTTCAGATGTACTTATGGAGTTTTGTTAAAATGCAGATATAAAATTATTTAAAACATATTAAAGTGATGTGTTATTTGTCAACAAAATTCTTCACTGAGAGATTTTTCCTGCTCAACTCTTACAGACTGAATGTTTGTGTCCTCCTAAAATTCATATGTCAAAACCCTACTTCTTGATGTGATAGTATTAGAAAGAAGAGCCTTTGGGATGTAATTAGGATTAGATAAGGTCAGAAAAGTGGAAACTTCATGAACGGGGTTTACTGCCCCTGTGAGAGTTAGGATAGCACTTGCTTTCTCTCTCTGCTCTCACCCTTGTGAGGACACAAGGACAAGTTGGCAGTCTGCAACCCAGAAGAAGGCTCTCACTAGAGCCTGACCATGTTGTCACCATGATCTTAGACTTCCAGTCTCTAGAACTGTAGAAATAAGTTTCTGTTGTTTGTATACCACCAGTTTATAATATTTTGTTATAGTAGGTCAAACTAACACATCAACTTTATCCAAAACCTGGTGACAAAAGACTTTAACACTACAGAAGCTAACAGTTCCTATTTACTATTTGGGATGACTGGATAATTTCCCCTACTCAAAGGCAGATTCCTAAAGAATGGTAATGGCTCTTTGGACAGTCAAATTTCTTACTTAGGGAAGACAAGAATATATTGAATCAGGCAAAATAATTCCTTTTGTTTCCACTGTTACTCAGGAATTATACAAATATTGCAGAATCTTAGGAACAATCATATTCCATATCATCCTTATTCCTCAGAACAGGTTAAATAAATAAATAGAACTCTTAAAAATTCATTGACTAAGATTCAGAAATCTGCTGGGTTAAAATTTCCTTCTCATTAGCCTTAAGGAAAAATAAGGAGGAAAAGGGGGAGAAGGAGGAGAAGAGGACGAGGAGGAATTCCTTTAAAAAGCGTGGTATGATTATTGTTTATGTTGTGTAAGTTTATAAAGTTGGGCATTACACCATACTCCATGCTCAACTTAATTGAATCCCTTGTAATTATTTAAACTATTTAAAAGGGATTTTCTCCTCCCCCCAAAACCTCTTGAACCTAAAGTTATAAGGGCTAGAAATAATTCACTGAAAGAAGTCTGCCATTCAAACTGGCCAAGAGACTCTTACTACATGAAGTGCTGTGAAAAATCATCCCACTGATGATTCAGGAGCTGCTGATCACACATACTATCAAAATGAGACAAAACCCAACTGAACTTGTGCTTCCCACGTGAAGGCAGCATCTCAAGAAGACCAAACTGTGACTCCCACAAATTGCTTGAAACTTCGGTTTTCTACACCTTGAAATTCACTAAACTGAAAAGGAGATATTTCGAGGGCTTTCCCTTTATATTTATATTACTTATTTTTTTCCCTTTTATCCTCTCTCAGCCATTTTGCTCCCCCCCCATTTCTGTCAATTACCACTCTGTTCTCTGTATCTATGAGCTTGCTTTCTGTTTTTGTTTTGTTCCAGGTTCCATGTAATAAGTGAGGTAATACGGTATTTGTCTTTCTAGGTCTTATTTCACTTAGCTTAATACCCTCTAGGTCCTTTCATGTTGTTACAAATGGCAATATTCTACCGTATATATTTATATACCACATTTTTTTTCTAGTCATCAGCAGACACTTAGGTTGTTTTCATATCTTGCCTGTTGTAAATAATGCTGCAGTGAACATGGGGTTTTATATATATATATATA
>NW_023246448.1:0-559 GCF_002007445.2 Ailuropoda melanoleuca | reverse complement strand
TATTTTGCAAAGAAATCTTCCTTTTAATTCTTGCTTCCACAAACACTTTATCACACACCTCCAGGTTCCTGGCTTATGTGGTGAGATGTGTGGAGTAGCTCAACCTAAGCTTGATATGTACACCAGAATCTCTTCTTCAACATCTATAGCATTGAACTCATTCAGCCTAGGATTCTCCAAAAGACCTAGACAGTTATGCACCTCTCTCCAATTCATATAGATGTATATGCCCCTCATTCAGCATTTATTCAAAACATATATCATGAGCACTTACGTGTACTATTGTGTGAGGAACCGGGGCAAAACGGACAACATAGGATCTCTGTCTTTGAGGGGTTTGGTAGCCTACAGGATCTGAGAGAATAGACTTGAGAACAAATAAGTGCCTAATTCTACATTTGTTTTGGGAGGCAATTTTACCTGAGTTTTAATTAGTAAAGACATCTATGTATATTTTTAGTTTTGACTAAAATGAAAGCTAGTGCTGGCCCTTATTCATGTTTTTCTACTGCTAACGGTCTGTTGATTTTAATGGGGCCCCAGAGACTGAGGTTCTTTT
>NW_023246447.1:0-2188 GCF_002007445.2 Ailuropoda melanoleuca | reverse complement strand
GGGTGTGCGTGTGCATGCCTATGTGATTTTGGATAGGGTCTCCAGGGAAGGTCTCAGTAAGAACGTGAGTTTCAGGAAAGGCCTGAAGGAATAAGGGAGTGGACTCTGCAGGTACCTGGGAGAATGAAGTCAGGCAGAGGGCAGAGCAAGGGGAAAAGTTCTGAAGCAAGAGCATGCCTGGCAGGTTTGAGGAACAACATGGAGACCAGTGTGGTTGGAGTGGAAGAAGGGCAAGAGTATTAGGGGATGAAGGTTATGGAGGGGAGGTACATATCTTGAGATAAAAAAGCCAATGGAAGATTTTGAGAATAGAAGTGCGTCTTCTGACTTACATTTAACAGAATCACTTTGGTTGCTGCACTCAGATCAGGTTGAAAGGCCATAAGCAGAAAGGCTAGCTAGGTGGCCATTGCACTAATCCTGATGCAGAATGTTGGTGGCTTGGACCAGGGTCCAAGGAGGGATGGAAGATATAGTTGGATTCTCGATAGATTTTGAAAGTAGAGTTGACAGAACATGGCAATGGGTGGATATGAAGTATGAGGAAAAAAGAAGAGTGAAATGACATCAAACATTTGAGTAACTAGAAGAGTGGAGTTGCTATTGTCTGGAACAAAGAAGGCTGCAGGAGGGACAGGTTTGAAGAGGACTACCAAGAGTTTGGTTTGGGACATATTAAGTGGGAGATGTCTATTAAGCACCCAAGCGAATGTGGCAAGTAGGCAGTTTCATATGTGGGTCTGACTTCAGGAAAGAGGTGTAGGCTGGAATATGAATTGGGGGGGTTCTCAGAATAAAGATAAGATTTAAAAGCCGGGGGATCAGGAGCAATTTCTCAGGAAATGAATGTTGGTGGAAAGGAGTTCTGATGACTCCATCCTGGGGGCAAATCTAATATGTCGAGGTTGGGAAAATGAAGAGGAATAAAAAAGACACTGAGAAGGAAGAGGCCAAAGAAGGAAACCAAAATTGTGAGAAGTCCTGGAGACCAAGTAAAGAAAGTGTTTTAAGGAAAAGAGAGTAATCAACTATACCAAAGCTACTTACAGATTGTCATACGAAGATTAAGAAATGGTAATTGGAGCTATTGGTGATCTTGAGATGAGCAGTTTTGATGGCTTGTAGGGCTCAGACATCTGACTGGAATAAGTCCAAAAGGGCACAGTTGAGGAATTGAAAATGTTGAGTACACACACCCTTTCCAAGAGATTTTGTTACAAGGGAAAGGAGAATGTATGGCAGCTGGAGGAGGAAGTAGAGTCAAAAGAGGGTTGTTTTTGTTTATTTTCCTGATGGGAGGAATAATGTTTATAAGCTGACTGAGAATGACCCAGTGGAGAGGGGACAACTGCTGCTGCAGGAGAGAGGGGGAGAATGGCCGAGGCAAGGCAAGGGCACAAACGGAGAGGTTGACTGTGAGTCAGGAGAATTCATCCACAGGAAGAGGGAAGAAGAGGGCCTTTAGTAGTGTGAATTTGGTACCAGTGTAAATAAGAGATTAGAGGGGAACTTGCATCTGTTGGTTACTTACTTTTTGTCCAGCCCGTGGGGGGATGCTTTCCTCACCAAAGTCCTGCACGAGGGAGGTGCGTTATAAGGCTGTTGTAACTACAGTTCCTAAGGCCCCAGACACTGTGCTCTTTACGCTCCCATGGAACTTTGTCTGTTTCTAGATCCTGTTGCTGGTATCAGAATGCCTTCTATTCAAGAACAAAGATACTTTGCTTGACCAAACTGTAGTCAGCCTTCTCAACCTTCTCCCAGGCCCATCTGTGTGCACTTCCACGTAAAAATCTAGTCTTAGCAAGAACTTTGCTAACTCAATTTATCCAGAACCCCTCCCGCTTCAATATCTGATCACTTTGCTCTCTGATCAGGTCCCTCATCCTCCACTGTCTCCCCGATGATGTCTGATCACCCTGGCCTGTCTTCAGCAAGAATCCTGTTAGGTCTCCTTAGCCAGAATCCCCCTTACCTCTGATGTTTCTTCTTAGTAATTTTCTATCACTTGATCCTCACCCTGTTCCTTGACTATAAAGCCCCTCCCTTGGCTCATGCCGTATTCATAATTGAGCCTAATTTCTCTCCCCACTGCAAAATTCCATTGTGTATAATTCCATTATACCTATGGTGACATTCCCCCTCCCAGGAATAAAGTATTCCCTAAGTGTCATTGAATTTTTTTTTT
>NW_023246446.1:0-2245 GCF_002007445.2 Ailuropoda melanoleuca | reverse complement strand
TAATCCATAGACACGAGCAGAGCTGGGGGTAGATATGTGATACTCATTCGCATCCCTTTTTCCATAAACGCTCTGATCCGCACGCTAGTGCAGAGTATGGACTACTCGTGGCTCACACTGCTCACTCACACTGTTCTGCAGGCAATTGTCTTGGCCTAGGGGTGGACCACACCTGGAAGTCTGCCCCGCCCCNTTGGCCTAGGGGTGGACCACACCTGGAAGTCTGCCCCCCCCCGTCATTTCTACCCACCAGGGGTTGTCCACGGGTAGTGATAAGTGATGTCGCAGTACATAGGCCCAACCCCTTCGCCTCTAAGAGGAGCAGGCCCACAACACGGTCCACACCCCTCATCTGTGGGGTCAGAACGTGAGGGTAGAATTGAACTGAAACCACATTTTGCATTCGTTTCTTTTAGACCTCCCCTCTTTTGTTTCCCTCCGTTTCTTACTCATTTCTCCTGAGAGCTGTTCCTTACACATCCTGTTTTAGTCTCCGGATTTTTGAATGCAACGTTAGAATGACAGTTTGGGACAGATCCCCTAAAACGGGCCTCCTTTTGANTCCCCTTAAACGGGCCTCCTTTAGGGAGACAGTTCCTAACATGGTGTGCTGTGTTACTCACGGGAGCGTGTCCTGTCCCTCAGGATAGAGAGCGATATTTTAAAAATTGGAGACTAATAGTCTAAAAGCAAGTGTGCAAAAAACGGTAAGAAGAAACAGCATACTGTGAAAAGATCAAGTGCTTCAGGGGAGAATAGGTTCCAAGAGTTGACTGCCACCTTTGTTACCATTCCTATTGTATGGAAATGTTTTGAAGGCACTGATACTGAGATTCGGAACACTGGTGTTAGGGTGATGTCAGGAGCAGGCTCACAAAACAGGGGTTTGAGAGCAAGTAGTTGGTTTGGGAGGTGATCTCAAGAAGTGCTGTAGGGAAACTGAGGAACGATGCAGAGAAGGGATGGGAGCCAAACCAGAACGATTTCAAGAGCACATGACTCCTGCNTTCAAGAGCACATGACTCCTGTAGGAGGCTGGGGTTCCGTCCTGGCTGAGGACCTCTGGTCTCACACGCCCCACTGAAGGGGAAAGAGGCTAGAGTGCTTATCCACCAGGTGCTGCCCATTGGTTGAGGACTTCTCCTAGAGACTTACTTTCCCTACTTCTGGACTGCCGAGAGCCTCCTCCGTCACCTGGACGAAGCCCTCCCNAGGCTGGGGTTCCGTCCTGGCTGAGGACCTCTGGTCTCACACGCCCCACTGAAGGGGAAAGAGGCTAGAGTGCTTATCCACCAGGTGCTGCCCATTGGTTGAGGACTTCTCCTAGAGACTTACTTTCCCTACTTCTGGACTGCCGAGAGCCTCCTCCGTCACCTAGACAAAGCCCTCCGCAGAGAGCTCCAGGTGCTTGCTGTAGACCACCAGTGTCAATGTCAGCACGGGGAGTGCTGGGGGAATAGCGGTGCAAATCTGAAAGTCATCTACTGTGGACTCCTCTTTCTGCAGGGAACACCAGAACCACAATCCGACAGCTACGCATAACAGTTCATGAGGGAAAACTAATGAGACACAGTGCCCTTTGATGTGTATGCCTGGAGACTTTAAGATTTATTTACGATCTAGGAACATCTCCATATGAGGAAACCTGGCAGGAAACAAAAATGTGATTGGGATGACATGCTGGTTGACAGTTCTCAGAGAACGTTCAAGCTCTGTATTCATTTGGGAGGGAGCTAGTAAGCAGGAGGTGGGGAGGAGGGTGTTGGTGGTGAGGGGCTGTGTTTGGAGGCCAACTCAGTGGAAAAGTCCAGCCGGAACTGAGGTGGGACCTCAGTTGGCCTCTCATGATTCAGCTCGCGGTTGGACTACCTCAAGAAGATTGGTGATGAAAGAGAGCGGGGTGCCGGCCAGGATAGTCAGCAGCAGAAGCCACCAGAGCAGGTTGGGCAGCAGCAGGTGGTCTAGCNCAGCAGCTGGAGCCACCGCAGGAGGGGCGGCAGCAGCTGGACACACAGCAGCTGGGGCGGCAGCAGGTGGTCCTGCAGCAGGTGGTCTGGCAGCAGGTGGGGCGGCAGCAGCTAGAGATGCAACAGCTGGGCCTGCAGCAGCTGGAGCCACCGCAGGAGGGGCGGCAGCAGCTGGAGATGCAGCAGGAGGGGCGGCAACAGCTGGAACCACAGCAGCTGGAGCCACCGCAAGAGGGGCGGCAGCAGCTGGACACACAGCAGCTGGGGCGGCAGCAGGT
>NW_023246445.1:0-2187 GCF_002007445.2 Ailuropoda melanoleuca | reverse complement strand
AGCATCAGTGGAAGAATCTTCTGAAAAAATAATGAATAAACATTGAGTGGTCACATGGATCTTTGGCAAGTATATAATACAATAAAGAGGCTAAGATGCCTAGGGCCCCTGGGGGGCTCAGTTGGTTAAGTGTCTGCCTTTGGCTCTTTGGCTCAGTTCATGATCTCAGGATCCTGGGATTGAGCCCCCATGCAGGCTCATTGCTCAGAGGGCAGTCTGCTTCTTCCTCTCCCTCTGTCTCTCCCTCCCACTCACGCTCTCTCTCTCAAATAAATAAATAAAATCTTAAAAAAAAAAAAAAGAGGCTAAGATGCCTGTGCTAAAGGGATGGAACTCTAAAGAAATAAATATCCTGAAAAAACTATGATAAGTGTCCTTATAGTTCAATTAATCAATAATAACATTGTCTATGTCTTTCATTCTGTCCCATGCATCATAACCTCTTTAATAATTTTGATTTAAATCAGAAAAGTTATTATATTAGCTTATCAAAATTTTGTGGGACTTGAAAAAATTTAAGTGGTAAGGAGAAAGTCTATAATATTACCCTCTACTTCTAATAATATGTGAACTGTATGTTTACTAAAAATGTGCTTTTTAACTTAAAAAATTGAATGTAAGCAATTAAAATTAGATATTACAGTGTCAAAATATAGCCAACTTCCAAGAGGTTCTCAAAGCCTCTTCTCTGCTTAAAATTTTTTTTTGTTTTATGAACTGTCCATGTATGAATTCCACAAAAACCCTATTTTTTTTAAAGATTTTACTTAAAGATTTTAAGTAATCTGTACACCCAGCGGGAGGCCCAAACTTGCAACTTGGAGAACAAGAGTCATATGCTCTACTGACTAAGCCAGCCAGATGGCCCAAATGCCCTATTTTTTTAAAAGATTTCATTTATTTATTTGACAGAGAGAGAGAGAACACACATGCAAGCAGGGGGTAGGACAAGCAGAGGGAGAGGGGAAAAGCAGGCTCCCCGATGATCAGGGAGCCCAGCTGGATCCCAGGACCCTGGGATCATGACCTCGGCCAAAGTCAGACACTTAAACCAACTGAGCCACCCAGGCACCCCTCCAAATTACCCCATTATCTTAAAATATATTTATCCATATCTTTACCAGTCCAAGAAGAATATTTATGGATAAGTGTTTATCTTTCTAAAAATAAGGTTCTATGAAATATGAGAAAATAATCAGCGATATAATGTATCATGCAAAAAGAAAACTTGCTATTTAAAGAAAAACATTTATAATTTTAAAATTATATCTTAATATAGATTAATCAGAATTTTATATTATTTTTTCCTTAAACTAAAGAACTTATGTATACAAGTGGTCTTTCTAGAAGTTTAAATATATCATTAGGACTTTTTATATGGAGATAGATAGATGTATTCTGTATACATTTATGCACAAAAGCATACATAAATGTACCCACACATTGAAGCCTTTTTTCCCTCATTCTCATTCATTTTAAAATAGAAACTAGAAAATTTAGAGTGAATTAGTACATACCATCAGGGACAACACTAAAAGCACAAGTGTTTTCATGTCTGCTGTATGGGAGCCAGAGCTATTCAGTTTTGCTTCAAGCTTCTTCCATAAAAATAACCCAAGAGACTGCATTCTTATACCACTTGGGGGTACCTCTGATGGTACATATTAATTTATATTGGCAGGAAGTTTTGGAAGTCAGCCATTTGCCAACATTCCAAGTACAAATTGTACAGCTACAGATGTTGCAGCTGTAGGTAGGTAGAGAAAAGTAGAAACCATGAAAAAGAAAAGTGAATTACTATTAATTTCTTAGAGTTTGTATGTAAATAATTGGGGGCTGATAAAATTTGCAAACTGAGAGTCTAATTTCAAAGCTGATTTGAGCAAATCAACCTATATAAAAATAAAATAAATTAAGCTTCATGCTAGTGTGGACATATAAGTTTAAAGTTTAGAGCTATAAAATAACTGGCAAAGAAAAATATGCCTATTTAAAAAATAGACTGCTGCTTCTGAAGAAACTTTGCTTGTTCAAGAATTCTCAATTTATCTATATAAAGGTATATAAAACCATTAATATATTTTCAGTGTTATTGGCAAGAATCCCATAAACTATCATTTCCATTCAATGGTTTACATTTAAATGGTTTAAAATATGAATTTGGTGAGGGGAAAGAAGGAAAAAAAT
>NW_023246444.1:0-2186 GCF_002007445.2 Ailuropoda melanoleuca | reverse complement strand
TGCCATATATATATATATATATATATATATATATATTTTACAGTAACTCATGGAATACCACCAGCTAGAAAGAATAACACTTTGTTATATACACATCTGATCTTTTCTCTGTGCAAACTTGTATAGTTAAAGAAGACAGACAGAAGCTGGCTTCCTCAATGCGGCGTCATGCTGTACATACTGCTTTGTGATCTGCCTTCTACAACGTGACATTTACAGACTGCATACTATGACCTTGCATGAATGTCCATAATTTAAACCCAATTGTTTTTCTTTCTTTTATTTTTTTGCCACTTAGAGGACCAACATAATTAAAAAATTTTTTTCGTACTGGAGCAGTTACCGGTAATCTGTATTGGGATGGGACTCAGAGCTTAGACTTTCTGGGACACTGAGGTTCTCGGCTACTCTCTTCTCCTAGGAACGCTCCATGTTTCTGGAGGCAAGACCCTCGGCGCCCTGGAGTCCTTGGGGCCGCCCAGCCAGCCCCTGCCCGCCTGCACCTCGGCTATGCACGTGAGCCTGCTCGACATGAGGCGGAGTGTGGCCGAACTCAGGCTCCAGCTCCAGCAGATGCGACAGCTCCAGGTACCCACCAAGTTCCGTGTGGACGATGTCCTCTGTCTTAGTTCCCCAGGGTCAGCTTTCTCCTCCCTGTTCACCTCCTCTGACATCCCTAGCCTCTCAGCACCTTCCAGGGGCTCTCTACGCTTTGTTCCTAAGGGCAAACTGAAGGCCTACAGAGGAGCCCCACGAAGGCATGGTTTCCTCTCTCATACATGTAGCATTGGTCTAGAGCCTTCCACCTCAACTCAAGTCCATCTATAACCACTTCTTGGCGCTAGGCATGCTTTTACACATGAAAAAAACCATTAAACTAGAAAGAGAGGAGTCTGTGGAGCGTTCTAATAGCCAGTTAGGCCTTCCTGCTTACAGTGTTTCGACCCCTTGCTCCTCAGTGCGTATGCGCAAACGTGAGACCAGCAGCTACATTGTTTTTGCAAGGAACTATGATGTATTCAGAAATATGAGTTTAGACTAGAAGATGAATTCATAAGGAAAAGAAGCCATCGTGGAAGATTTGTTGAGAAACACAATCTGCATTTTATCTGGAGTCTGTGTTCCGTACTATTTTCCTTACTTTTTTCCGTTGTTCGGGAATATATGAACTGCATGGGAATAGAAAGGGCAGGAAAATGACGCTTTGTGTCACCAATCTTGGTGCATCCGTCCCATCAGTCTGATGAAGCAAAAAAGTGTATTGCGTGGTTCTGGGTGGAAGGAGCTGGGGCTGTGCATTTCTTCATGAGATCGCTTTATGAGACCTTTATGAGATGTGTCCCGCGTCAGCCTCGTGCCCCCCCACCTTCGTGGCAGGTTGACCATCTAAGATATAGCGCGGGGCTTAGGCTGCACTCGGGCATCTTCTCTGACTTCAGGAAGCTCAGCTCTAACCAGCGTGGCTGCCTCAGCTCCCTCAGCGGAGCTGCTAAGAGAGATGCAGCAGAGAAAGGGCTTCCTGCCACAGCTTTGCTCTCCCTTTGCTCACTCATGGCCTGAGCCCTACATTTTTCACCACCTAATTAAAGCTAAGATGGTGATTTCCTCTTGCCTTCTATGGACCAGAGAACAAACAGAAACGCAGCAGTTTGAGGGCCCTGCCCTGGGGCCCAACCACGGATTGTAAGAGCCATCAGAACAGACCACACTGCTCAGGGCTCAGGTCCCCAAAGGCTCCTGTCTCCCAGGCCACGTCCCAGCGGCTTTAGACATCCCACGCAAAGCCATTTCAGCGCTCTTCAGAATCCCCTCATCTGTGACATTCTGCATCCCTCACATTTATTTCCCACTTTGCAGTTCCAAAGACACTCTGCAGGGAAGGGAAGCCTACAGGTGGGGCTGAGGGTGTGTGCCCGGGTGACAAAGTCCAATGGCCACAGTGTCCAGGTAGTAACTTAACAAGTGAAGGGGGGACAGTGGCAAGTTGGCCCTTCTTAAGGACAGTCGCCGCTCGTCTCCAGCCAGTTTGCTGCCCGACAGAATTAGAGCCCAGGGTTTTTCTGGAAATAGAGGTTTTACATGAAATTTTTGTATTCATTCTAAAAAATATTGGAAAGTAATTAAAAACCAATTATTTAGTACCCTGCAGGTCAAACGACAAATGTGGACCCCGGAATGGGTCTGCC
>NW_023246443.1:0-2186 GCF_002007445.2 Ailuropoda melanoleuca | reverse complement strand
GTAAATATTTTTGAGTGAATGGATAAATGAAGAGCCCAGATAATTCATTCAACAGATATTTATTAAGCATCTACTGTGTGTGAGGCACTATTGATATAAAGTCTTTGCTACCAGTGAACCTAGAGTATAACATGTGTATGGGGGGCAGACAATAAACAAGAAAAAAGCAATCAGTGTGAAACAACAATTAGGGCGTTTATTTAAGGAGTGGTACACATTGTAAGGAAAGTGTGTTAGGTGGGATGACTTTCTCCAGGTCTTTTTATTTTTTTTGTAGTTTTATGATTTTATTAACAAAATACAACATACACACAAGCTGTCTATTCTTTTACCCACCCAGCCTGGTGTCGGGATTGTGACTGAGGGCTGGCTAGGCTGCTCTTTCCACGATGGCTCTGCAGTTCCTGGAGGAGACACTGTGAGCAATGTCAGTGCAGTGAGCCTTGCTTCAGACGAGCAGCACTTCAAGCTCTTTGCCGTTGTGGACCGAGGGCCTGCACGCCACCCGGCAGTGCACGTTTTGCTTGTTTGGTGCTGCTGGAACCAACGTTGGGCGTGGGGATTTATCTCTTGAGTCTTCTGTGCTCCCTATTGTCAATGCCTTTGGGTTTCTGCCAGTTACACTTAATTCTGACTCATCAGTGTGACAGGTGCCCAGCTGAACTTCTTGGTTCTCTTTGTAATGGTCTTGGGCTTAGGAGGGGTCGGAAGGCAGCCATGATGCCAAGTAGGCAATGGCTTCTTTCCATAATCTGTTGTGACTTTTCCAAGGAAGGGCTGACTGTGCTAAGACCAAGGATGAGTAGACACTGGCTCCTGAGGGGGGAAACGGGCTGAGATTCCTCCCAGGAGAAGGGTTGAAACTTAGGGCTGGTCTACTGCTTGTTAGTTTGCATGTCCAGACCCACTCTCAACTTTCCTATCTTCTAAGAAAGTGGCCTGGGTCTGAAGCTTCCCTCTCACATGTGGCACCACCTGAGTACTGGGCACAGATTCACACAGGACTGGCATAGTCATACGTGCAGTTGCTTGCAGTGCAGGCATCACTACGTCCCTGGGAAACTGGCCACACCCACGTGGCAATGACTTTCTCCAGCACCTCTTTATTTTCAAATCAGCTCTGTGTGTGCATCTTCAAGATGAAGCTTTTCTCAGAATCCAGGCTCCCTCCCCCTTTTTTTCTCCACTATTCTCCAAATGAGCTCTAGAGCAAATCAATCTTTATTTCTTTACCATTATCAGCCCATCCATAAATCAGTCTTGCCCACTCAGTAGTTTCTATGACATGGCCTCCGACTGTCCATTGCCTGCAAATGGTGCTCCCCCCCCTTTTTTGCTCATCATGACCAGCTGTTCCTGGGGCACTGGAGCCCCTGCATTTTTGACGAGTGTCTCATCTGTAAAGTCATTTCTCTATTTTTTCCCCCTTTCCTCTTCCTTGCTCCTGGCAGCCGCCCACAGAGCTCCCCCGACCCCCAGGCATTTATCTGGAGTGCACCCAGCACATGTCCGTGGCTGGCTCTTAGGTAATAAAAGCTGGCTTTCAGTAAATCATATCAGTAAGGAGATCCATAAATCTTGTTCTTGCCATGAACACATCAATCCTTATTGTCATGAGTACTGCAGGCATGAGTCACTTGGCCTGCACACTAATTTTGGACCTAGTCACTGAGTAGCTATAATTGAGTAGGGAAGATGTCTTGGAGGAGATAGTGCTCTAGCAAATTGGTGTCTTCTGGACTAAATGGTGAATTACGGATTCAAGGAAATGGTAGTGAACTCAGTGGGCCCCCATCTGCCTTCCCAACTAGCTAATGTAGCGAGGGACTCGCTTGCTTCTGGGGCTTGAAGGTTATGCCACGTTCAAAGTGCATGAAGGTATGTGAAGTTTGGAGGAAGGAATTAATTAAAAAGCTCCCATCGGTGTTTCTGCAGTATTTAGGACTCCATCATTTGTTCCCATCATGAATATATGGCAGTCATATTGTAAATTCTCTAACAGAAAGGACTCAGTTTGGGCAGCTCTGCGTCAGCACCCTGGCACTGGCTCATCCCTAAGGCTCAGTCAGTGCACTTCCAGTGACAGTTGGGAAACCCGATTTGTAATGTTATCTCAAGGATGAAATAGGTAATGCCTTGGAAGCTTTGAACCCAGGGTCTGGGATGTTTGTTGTGCGACTTCAAGT
>NW_023246442.1:0-2186 GCF_002007445.2 Ailuropoda melanoleuca | reverse complement strand
CTGCTTCTTCCTCTCCCTCTCCCCCTGCTTGTGTTCCCTCTCTCGCTGGCTGTCTCTATCTCTGTCGAATAGATAATAAAATCTTTAAAAAAAATAAAAAAAATAAAACCTACACTTTAATACACTATAAAATAAGTGGTCCTCTCACAAATTGTTCTGTTGTCAATCATACCAGTAGAATCTATTTTGAATTTATTCTGTTAAAGAAATTTCACAGACTACTCTATACACCAATTTTGATTACTATATTTGTGTCATTACTATCTATTAAACTGAAAAGCTGACCACATACTGTGTGGATCCGGAGTCAAATAGGACAAAGGGGGTATAAAAGGGCTAACTGTCCTTGGCTGCATTCACTTGAGATGTTCACATACCTTAGACATGTCCTTCCTCAGAGGTACCCATCACTCCCAGTCTGAAACAAAATCTCCCTCTTCTGATTAAAATACCTCAATGATTGGTAATGACATGGATTTTCTTTGCTGTTTAAAGCTATCTGTAAATGTGGGCCAGAGAAGGATAGAGCTTAGGAGTGCCTTCCTTTCCTTATTACTTAGCCCGCCTCTCTTCTTGCATTTCCCAGGGGCAGCGTGGGCAAGACCCGATGGAACAGGTGAGACGGAAGGGCAGCTTGTCATCTTCTCAGTCCCCACTGTTGCTTCTCCAGGCTCAGATTTCCAATTTGTTGATTTTGTGATAAGGATATGCTGAACTTTTATCTGGGGAAGTGCCAAATGAACAAGTAGCAAAATCAAAATTAGGCAATCCAAATCTCATCAGCATAGAAGGAACTCCTAAAAACAAAAACAAACAAACAAAAAAATGGAAACACAGTTAAAAAATCATTTTCCAAAAAACTTTATTGGTTAATTTTTTTAAAGTTTGACATTATAATGTGTCAGTTTATTAACACTGCCCCAGTTTCTTTGTGCAGTCACCCTATTATAAGTTTTCAGTCTCATATGGATGCTCGAATAGGATACCTACTGCTACTATGATGATCATAATACAATGATTAAGGCAAGTAGTGGCTTGACTTGTTTTGAAACATCTGTATGTTAAATTTTTAAAATTAAGTAATGTTTGACAATTGATGTAGCTACATGATAAATGTAACTATGTAAATCAAATGTTTAGGACATTTTATAATTGATAAAGAGTTACTGAACTTTCTTTTAGAGGGTGTGCAATTTTGAAAATTGAATCCAAGTAAATTAGGGCACATTTAGCATATTCTTTAAGTAAATTAAATTAAAATTTTGAAAGATAGATGCTCACTTTCTTCTGAGGTGTGTAAAAGAAACAAAATATTTTCAACCAACTCTGTCAGAGGGCACTGTAAATGGTGGTATTGTGGCTAATTTATTAAACCGTTTTTCTTCCTATGTTTATGACCAAGATGAACACCTGTCTTCATGTTAGCTCCAGAATTTGAAGGCTGGTGATAAAGACATTTCATTGAGACAATCCACAGATTAAAAAATTTTTTCAGTGATTAAACAATACTTAATTGAATATTTTCACAGAGTTAACATGATTGTCTTAACTTATGTTTTTATTTATATTTCCTTGTACCTGATGCTTCCACAAAATCACTTGGAAAAAAATCCTTAATCCTTGGATCTAGATATCTGGTAACACATTAAAGCAATCAGCATGCAAGATGAAAATACAGAACATTTCTGAACTTCCACCTGATCTCCACTTTCATTGGATGTAAACCTTATTCAGCATCTTTCCTGGGGTAGAATGATGGGTAGAATCGTAACACCAGGTATCATCAGAAACATTCGCACTCTGAAAAAATACTTTGATTTCTACTACAGCTGGTTTCAGCAGACTAGTTTCTCTGCAAGCAACATTGGAGGTTATTAGTATATGTTATCTGAAAAGTTCTGTATTAAAATATTTGTTGCGCATTCTCTTCTATATGAGAGTTGCTATTCTATCTTGTGCAACATCTTGCACAAATAAGTGCCAAGGCAGTTATAAAACCTCTATTCTTTTATGGACTTTGGTTGAAGGAAAATGATGAAAACACCCCACTGTCTTTCTGCTTATGACCAGTACTCCCGTCACAGGTCACTTTAAACACTTTTTTTTAAAGATTTGATTTATTTATTTGACTGAGATAGAGCCAGCCAGCGAGAGAGGGAACACAAGCAGGGGGAGTGGGAGAGGAA
>NW_023246441.1:0-2186 GCF_002007445.2 Ailuropoda melanoleuca | reverse complement strand
GATCCCGTAATGCCGGGATCACGCCCTGAGCCGAAGGCAGGCGCTTAACGACTGCGCTACCCAGGCGCCCCTCAAAAACTGTGGTTATTCATTGAGGTGGGCTGGGTCCATCGGAACTACTTGCTTGCAGAGGGAACTTGGTCAAGATCCTTATTTTTGCTGGGCCTCAGTGGCTCCTTCTGCCAAAAGAAGACAGTGGTACCCACACCATGGGGCCACTTAGGAGGATAAGGAATCCATACCATGGGGCCACAGAAGATAGGGAATAGAAAGGCTCTTTAAATTGTAAACGGCTCTTTAAATGTAAATGATTATTATCACACATTTTTCTAGGCTATGTGTTCTATTAAGGATGTGGTTTTGGCATGTAGACATGCCCGCCAAGGACATTCATTCACTCAAGAAATAGCCATTGTCATCTCCTATGTATCGCTCATCATCACATCGGAAGAGCCTAACACCGTGACTGAGACCAATGCCGTGCCTTTCCTTGTGGGTCTGGAATCTGGCCGCAGAGGCAATTCATTTCGCTGGAGAAGTGTATAATAATGAAAATCCCGAATCATTGGCGATATATGGGAGTATGTAGAAGTGTCTTCCTATTTAGAAATGATTTTCTTTTGGAGGAAAAAATGGGGAGTAGGAAATGCTTTGCATTCTGGTGCTGTAATGGGCTGCTATGGACGTACCCTCGGCAAACTCATATATTGAAGCACCAACACCTAGTATCTTAGCATGTGAAGGGATTTGGAGACGGGTCTTTTAAAGGTAATAAAGTCACAGTGAAGTCACCTGGGCAGGTCTTAATCCAATATGACTGGTATCCTTATAAGAAGTTTAGGACAGACACGCACAAGTACAGAGGAAAGACCCTGAGAGGTCAGAGGGCGAAGAGGGCCACCTGTGAGCCAAGCCGAGAGGCCTAAGGAAGAACAGCCCCATCGACTCCTTGATCTTGGACTTCTAGCCTCCAGAACCGTGAGAAGATAGATGGCTGTAGTTTAAGCCCCATGGTTAGTGATACTTTGTTCTGCTAGACTTAGCAAACTAAGCTAGGCACTAAGTAGACACTCAACAAATATTTTTGGAGTGAATGAACAAGTATGTGAAAATGATACTTAGCTGAGATCTTGTCCATGGGTAGCAACGAGGCAGGGTAAGGATGTGTGTGGGGATAGAAGAGGGGATGACCAGGGTATTCCAGGCAAAGGCAATGGTATCTGGAAGGCACACAGGCTTGTCCGAACAAAATGTGTTCAGCACAGCTACAGCATAGAAGACAGGGTGGGCTGGCAGGAGATGAGGTGTGGGGGTCATTAGGGACTGGGTCAAGCTGGGCCATGTAAGCCAGGCCAAGGGGTGACTCAAATACCGCCAAGGGCCTTTACTGCCCCCCCCAGAGAAGGTGCCCGAATTATGTCACTCAAGCCTCACAACAAACCTGTGGGGTTCTATACTGATCTTCATTTTATAGACGAGGAAACAGAGGCACCCCAAGGTTGAATGGTTTCCCTAAGAACAAATGACTTGGGGGTACCGAGCAGGATGCAGA
The DNA here is from genome assembly GCF_002007445.2 of Ailuropoda melanoleuca. Taxonomy (NCBI): domain Eukaryota; kingdom Metazoa; phylum Chordata; class Mammalia; order Carnivora; family Ursidae; genus Ailuropoda; species Ailuropoda melanoleuca. The sequence continues at coordinate 634 of NW_023246441.1, read as the reverse complement.
CCCAGTTTAGGGTACGGGTGTGTCAGCGTAGCTGGTACACGGCTGCAGGATGTCCCCAGCTCTGGCCAGCGCACCTCTCGCGGGGACACTAGGAGGCCTAGGTGCTCAGAGTTCGGTTAGCAAGTTGTCAGGAGTGCAGGCGTGTTCTATGTGCTTCGTGGGATGTGTGTGTGTGTGCGCACGTGCACATGAGAAGTGTCTTCTGTGGACTTGAGCGCTGGAAGTGAATCTTCCCACTGGCGTGCCACAGCTTCTGTCAGGGAGAAGGAAGGTGCCACGGCCCAGGCACGATTCATGGCAGCCGGGAAGTCCCTTGTAATCTGGGTTCCGATGCTAGCAGGAACGTTTTTCCTTCCCTCTCTCCCCTCTCCATGTGGAGGGCCTCCATGGAGACTCCCTGGCCCCTCTCCTCACTCCTCCCTTCCCTTCACGCAGGGGAGGATCTCCCTCTGATGACGGGTGTGGGAGTCCGTCCTGTTCCAGTTTCCAGCACCCCCTGTGCCAGGAGTGTGAACTGAGTTTCAGGCTGAAGTGTTGTTGACTTCTTTTTTTTTTTATTTTAATTTTTTTTTTATTATATTATGTTAGTCACCATACAGTACATCCCTGGTTTCCGATGTAAAGTTCGATGATT
>NW_023246440.1:0-2185 GCF_002007445.2 Ailuropoda melanoleuca | reverse complement strand
GGGGGGGCAGTGGCAGAAACAGAGGGAGAAGCAGACTCCCCGCTGAGCAGGGAGCCTTATGCGGGGCTCAATCCCAGGACCCTGAGATCATGACCTGAGCCAAAGGCAGATGCTTAATCAACTGAGCCACCCAGGTGCCCCCTGATGGACAAAATTTCTGAAATGTCCTGAAATTAATTAAATGGGTTGGAAATACTTCCAACGTGGTAAAAGCTTGCTAAGTGACTCCTTACTGCAGATTTGGAGGAATGATCTAATAATACATTGCAATAATAAAGAGGCCATGATAAATCTCCTGAAAACAAGTAGAGAAAGCCAAAGACCAAAGACCTGTCCAGGATTTGCCCAGCAGAGGGTTAGCGTTCTTTTTGGACAATGATCAGCTAGAGTGAATGTTTGCCTGTGGCCTCTTATAGAAGGCCTGAGGCCTGGCCACTCTGGATTATCCTTTTCACCGTAGATCTATTTCTCCAAACCAGGAGTCAATGACAGTGGGATCATTTGGGAAGAGGCTCCATGGCCAGTCCTCTTCAGACTGGCCATCCCTCTTAAAAATAGTCTGAAGAATCTTATGACATTATATGTGAGTGGGACAAGGATTTTCTGGAGGGTGGAAAGAGAAAGCCATTACTCTCCCCCAGACGCAGGTGGGGAAACTACTAAATTAAGTTTAGGAAACCCTCCTTGCTAATTTATAAGTTTCACTCATATAGAAGGCAATATCTGAATCAGTGTATGCGGATGGAATGATGAAAGTGTGTAATTATTGTAAATATAATATTTCCATGTTCCTAGACATCATCATCAGCCTTACAGATTCTCTCAAGAGCACAGACTTTGCTATCAAGCAGGCCTGGGTTCCCAATTATGCTAGATCCTCTAACCAGGCACGAATCTTGGGCTGTTCTTTTAAACTCTTTAAAGCTCAGCTTCCATACTTATGAAATATGGAATTTACATAGAAATATGTAAAACACCTATCTCACAGAGCTGTTGAAAAAGTTAAATAAACTCAGCATTTGCTAAGTGCTTACTACTACCCAGGTTTGAAAGGAAATTCCAGAAGCCGAAGTGAGAAGGAGACAGAAAGAACTACTCCTCATGTACCTTTTGAGCCATGGAAAGGGCCAGAGACAGACTAACATTTCATGTCAATAAATGGTAGCTTGACCCAGAGCAACACCCAGAAAGACCTCATGAATGGGACTCCCAATGCCACTGGCTATTTCATTGCTTGGCATGCCTGGCTCTCAAAATTTAAATTTCAGTTTTAACAATAAGTATTGTTGGAGAACATATGGCAGACACAGAGGGCCTGTCTGCCACATTCCTTTTTCCTTCTTGACAAATATTCCTAGACGGGGTGAGAACCAGACATTCTTCCTTGATATCCTTTTGTTCTTCTTAGAATAAGCCATATCCTTTCTGTACACATATTTAATCCAGCGATGCAGGAAAATTGCAGCCTACTTATTCTTGCTAAGTTCCCAAGTGCAGGTGTTGGCTGCCTTTCCAAGATACTCTTTTAAAGAGTTCCTATCAAGAGATGGCTTAATTGCATTCTAGTGCATGACATAAATATGTTACATGGTTTAAAATTTTCTGATTATTTCCTGATCTCAGTCACTGAAGACACTCAGACACTGAAGGCAGTTTTGGAATATCTTCCTTTAGCTGTGGCAGCTAGAGCCCACAGCTGGGGGTGGAGAGGGTGGGATACACACAGCCATGCAGCATAGCTGAGTGGATAAGAAATGTCCACTGACCTAGGCCAGGCCAGCTGGTAACCCTTGCCAGTGAAAGGAGAATGGAGAGCAAGATCAGGGCTACTGGGAAATAGTCAGCCACTTCGTCAGTCACTCTCTATGGCTGAATCCAGACAGGCAAACTGGGAAGCCCTGGTGGCCTGTGTTTTCTGTTTTCTGTTAGAGACAAGGGAACAGAGAATGCCACCCTCAGGCAAAGAGAAAAATGAAGCATATGCTCAGAGATAAGCCAAGTCTTGAGAAGGAGAGGATCTATTTCATGGGTTCCCAGTGGCTTTCTTGTCTCTGGTCCCATCCTGAGTCCCAGCCTCATGTTTGAGTTTTATAAGGCAACCTTGCATCCATATACTAAATGTTCCCCTTTTTACCCAGCTAGACCAGTGATCCAGTCTATTTCCCTACCTGCTGTTTCCCTTAGT
>NW_023246439.1:0-2185 GCF_002007445.2 Ailuropoda melanoleuca | reverse complement strand
TTTTTTTTTTTTCTTCTCTTCTGCTGGGGCAATTGAGTTGTTGGGATGAAACACAGGAAAGACCCTACTGAGACAAATAAGCTATAGAATGGAGAGATAGAGAGAAATGGTATCCGGAAGACATCATTTGAGTCCTTGGTTCAGACCGTTCCTGAAGCTGAAATCTCCCTGGACTTTTAATTACACAATTCAAAGATCCCATTTATTTTTGTTATCTTGTGTTATACTTCTGTCAATCACAACTGAAAGAATTCTGATTAATCCACCACCATAATCCTTACTAAACTTCATTTCCTTTAGGTCTCATTGGTTTTCCATCTAGGAGTGTTTGAATTCAAATTCTGTCATCTAAGGTCAAGACTGTTCCCCAACGTGGTCTCACTGCCAAATTTATTCTTGAGTCTTTCCCTATCTTCATGTCTTTGGTGGAATGATAGCACAGGTTCTGGTATTGGGCCTTAGGGCCATGAATGGTTACTAATTTCTCTCCTCCTCTCAATTCTTCTGTTTCTCTTTAACCTTTTGTCCACTTAATACACAAATAGAGAAAGGAGGATCAGAATTGGGGAGGGCAGAGGGGAAGTCATGGTGGCAGAGGAAGAATTATTTTGAGCCATTAACTTACCTTTGTTCCAACACTTGAATTGCAGTGATTGGGTGGTAGAATTGGTCAAAAGAGTCACAGCAAATTGAAAATTGTCAGTAAAAGTGATGCTGCCAGTATTGTGAATGGCATTGAATAGGATGCTTAAAGGGAGGCCAGTGGCATCCAGCAGAGACCAAGCCATTTGAGTGTCATTAAATTCATTATATGGCTTTTTGTGTTGCTTTCACTTGTATTCCATCTGCTAACAGTTTGGGGGTTTATGCCAGACATTTCCCTATGCCTAGATTTCATTTTGTAATATACCTACTACCAGTACCATGACATACAGACACGCTGTTGCTGTATTACTGAGCCATCCGAACAAATCACTGTAATATCTCCTGTGCCTTCCTCCCATTGTGGTAGCTGATGTTGAGGCTCTGATGGAAGATTATTTATGGAAAGACAGAACATGACACCTAATTAAGGGAATACTGGAGTAAGTTATTCCCTTTCCTCTTCCTAAAGTATATGGAACTTAATCTCTGTTACATGCTCATACAAAAGGAATATTCCCTGGGGTGGGAAGGCCAGTTAGATACATGCTCTTGATTTCAGTCTTCTGATGGGAAATCTCATAAATGAATACAAAATTATTATTGTTTCCTAAAAATGGAAGGCATGGTGGTGAAGTTCCCAGGTTATAAAATTACTCTATTCATGTTATGTACTACACATCCCTTATGAACTGTGTCCATTTCCGGCCCCATGACCTACTCTTGGCTGCCTCCAACAATACCCTTGGATTGGGCGGTAAGAAGGGCAGGGAGGGGGGCGACATAGATAATGAACATTTCCTTTAGACAGGCTAACGCCCTTGGACTCTATTATTTGACGTGCGCCAGTAGAGCTCCCTGTGGCAATATTTTGAATAGACTTGAAACTTCATCTTTATGAATCATTTTGATCAGTGTGGGTGAATTTCAGCACTATATGACCATATTACAGTCTTATTTTAAAAAGACGTTTCTCCTCATCCCCACAGCAGATCTCTTAGCTGACTTTTTGTTATTTTCCCTTGTTATTGTGTCTCGGCAGGAACCATATTGGAGAAAATCAGCAGATCAACAGAATACTGCCGGTGTGCTGGAGCTTTTGTTTGTGCCCGTGTGCCAATGTAAACATGAACAGCATTTCATTCACCCCACCAGTGCTCATTATAGGAAGCCATTTCCGCAGCATGCTATCCCACAATACTGAGGAAAAGTTGAGTCCACTATTACTTGAATGAAACTGAGAAGAAAAGAACCCATTCTTAGTAGAGAGAAAATGTGTTCATGCTCGAACTGAAGGAAATCACCACAAATAGGCCATCTAGATGTATGTATGTATGTACAGATAGATATAGATATATATTGTGTGTGTATATCTATCTATCTATATATATATATATTTGTATCTATCTGTCTATCTATCTATCTTGTCCTTGTTAAACCCAAGCAGACCTATTCATTGGACTATAATATGCACTCAGTCTTTGGTTATTTTTTTCTGCATTTCTCTTGATTATTTTCTGTGGATTTCCTTTTAATATAGTTT
>NW_023246438.1:0-2185 GCF_002007445.2 Ailuropoda melanoleuca | reverse complement strand
ACACACACATGAGTAAAGCAAATCTTAATTTTTAAAAAAATCAATTAATCTGTAAGGTGGACATTCCCTTGTAGAAATCTCTCTACACTCAAATTGTTCTCTGTCCCTAAATGCCAGGCTCTAGGAGAGAGGATGAGCTCTGGTTTTAGGGAAAGGTAGGGAATGAGGGCTAAGGAAATATTAGAGAAGATGAAACCACTTAAAACCAAGCATCATAGGTTTACCATACTCAGTCAACTTAGAAAGGGGTGATCAGTCTTTCTCGGTAAAGTCCCCACCTGTTCTCTAGGATTCATTTTACCGTCTACCTCAAACACTGGTTTCACAAAGTTAAAATTATTAAATTTATTTACTTTCAATTAACAGGTATGTCCACTAAGACATGTAACTTAATCTTTTTCCATTTGAAAACCTAGAGACTAATGGTCATCTGCTTGTTGTCTTTCTGAATAAATATCTTCTCCCCATTTTCACAGTAAAATGTTATGAGTGGGAAGATGAGGAGAGGAAGCTATTTATGTTACAATAAAATCCTCTGTCCTCACCTCTGGAACTTACAGAAAACCATCCAGTTAACTTGCCAGCAGTTCTTCAGCCTTTGGTAGTAATATGATGATATTTAATATCATTAGTATCTTTTAAGATGATTTTTCTGGGGCAGATAATATACCTTTTAAAGGCTAACCCAATTCTAACAGATATTTAAAATATTTTTATTGATTTATTGAATTATAAAATACATACTTGCTACAGTGATTGATAAAGGAAAATAATAGTTCTCTGTAATATATTGAGAGAATAAAGATGGAAGAAGAGTCAAGACTTTGAGCACTTTATTTACTGATTAAAAAATAATGATTTACATTTTGACAGAGAGGCTCTTTAAAAGCTGAACTAGCAGAGCCAATAAAAATGGTTTCTTCAGAATGTGCTGCTTCATTATTTTGAAAAGATATATCAACAACAATATAAAGACAACTGCTGAGTTAGGTCATAAAAATAGGAAACTCCAAAATGTAATTGTTCTACATTTCTCTCTCAGTATTTTGTACAGTATTTGTTTTGAGAGGATAATAATGTGAAATATGTTTAGTCATAAAGATAAGCAGTTACTCTGTTACCATATAATTATTTTTTATATTAAAATTAATCTAATTTGTATAGGAGGGGATCATACTATTTAAAAAGTGCATCTCTCCTGAATCTGTTCATTGATTTGTATAACAAGTATCTATCACAGGCCTCTGAAATTCCCACTATCCCACGTGATGTTGCCAGTGTAGCATGAGAAGGCAGGCGCTGGCCTTGCTTTCAAAGACCTGATCTTTAAGAATGAAGAAATTTATTATGGACCAGATAAGCATTAAAAATTGCAGCAAGACACTTAAGAGAACCATTAGTGGTGATGGTGGCACAAATCTCTAGAGTTCTTTATCTTTGTCTTAGCGTGGTATCCACAACTTCTTGATTTGTATTTATTGATCAAGGTGGTGGCCCCTCAGGCTGGCGTCCCATGACTCTGTCCCTTGATATTTGGTTGGTTCACCCTGGTTACTTCCTTTGTGCATTGATCCCACCAAATGGCCTTATGGCGTCTTCCCGTACTTGTGTGGGATGTTGTCTGGAAGGAGCAGCTCTGTATCGTGAAGAAGGACCACACAGCTCCTTCCCAAATGCACACCACCCCATTCCACCTTCAGCATCTATCTTCGCTTGATGTTGCTCCCTGAGCTTAAACTATGAGATTAGGCTCTTCACATTCTTGCCAAAAAATTAAACTGACTTTGCTATGAAGATTTCTGGGCATCTTAGAGGATTTTAAGTCATTTCTAGTCTGAGGGCAACTGAGGCAGCTCTGGCTAGTCTCCTGGGAACACATGCCATGCCTCTTTCTCTTGTAACTCTTTTAACAGATGAGAGGAAAGGTCTGTAGAGAAAGGCTGGGACTTCGGGAGCCACTTTCTAGCAGCCAACTTTCTGTCCACTCCCTTCAGCTCCTGAACCACCCAAGCATGTTACTGATTCCCCAGAAACTTCAGACCTGACCTTCAACTGCCAGAGAAGCCAGGAGACAAACCGTTATGAGGAATTTTTGTTAATGTTTTTAGTTTTTAAAGATTTCTTTCCACACACAGTTTTTTAAATCTAGAAATAGTCAAACCATGCCATTCTTTTTTTTTTTTTT
>NW_023246437.1:0-550 GCF_002007445.2 Ailuropoda melanoleuca | reverse complement strand
TTTATTTATTCAGATGAAAGTTTGTGGGATCCCATTTTTCTTTGGTTTGGTGAAATTATGAAACTTCAAGAAATAGTAATAGCTAAATAGTTATGGGATCACCTGGATATTTTCCTGCCAATTTTTCCTATAAAGTAGGATTTGCTTTGATTAGAGGCACTGTCCTGGGGAAGACCACTCCCAAGTCCAGTTGAGTAATTAAACTGCAGAGTCCATTTGGGGCTGACATCTCCAGGCAGATTCTGGCATTTCAAGTCTTTGGCTGCTACTCAAGTTTTGAGACACCACCACATGACCTCCTGGCTCCTGACAGGGATTAGGGAACTAGTCACCTAACTGCACACAGTAGAATTTCGGCTTAGCTTTGGGGAGAGCTCAACAGGAGAAAATATATTTCAGTGCAATTCCATCCTGCTAATCAGTCAGGGTCCTAAAGTAATGAACAGCTGTGGGGCTGCTCTACCCAAACATAACTCTCCCCCTTTCAGCTACATTGATCTCTTGCCAGTTTTATCTACTCTACCAAACCTCCTTTTCCTTCTCTTATATT
>NW_023246435.1:0-2183 GCF_002007445.2 Ailuropoda melanoleuca | reverse complement strand
TATATATATATTACATCTTTTTTATACATTCGTCTGTTGATGAACACTTACGTTGCTTCCATATCTTGACTCTTATATGTAATGCTGCAATACACAAAAAGGTGTATTAGTGTTTTTGTATTCTTTGGATAAATAACCAGTAGTGGAATTAGGGGATCACATAATATTTGTATTTTTAAATTTTTGAGGAACCTTCATACTGTTTTCCACAGTGGCTGTACTAGTTTGCATTCCCACCAACAGTGTACAAGAGTTCCTTTTTCTCCACAATCTGGCAACACTTGTTATTTCTTGTTTTTTTGATTCTAGCCATTGTGATAGGTGTAAGGTGATGTCTCATTGTGGTTTTAATTTGCATTTCCCTGATGATTAGTGATGTTGAGCATCTTTTCGTGTGTATAATTACTGATTTTACATGTTAATTTGTGATAAGTTTTGTCATTATGACACTAAACTCTTTTTTTTTTTTTCAGTACTATGTTCATGTAGCATGGTTTCTGCTCTTAAATACAAAGCATCGTAGTTACTGGTTAATATGATAGGTTAATATTTGCTTACTTTGGACATACTGTAGGAGATTGGCTATTGACCTCAGTCTTACCTGACTTGAGTATCATTGTGATTTATGAAGGGTACTTATTTATGAAATAGTGACATTGCATATCAGGGCCTCCAGGTCCAGAATTACATAGAACTAGGCTTAAATTCCATATTGCCATGTATAAGCTATGTGAGTTTGGGAAACTTATTTCACCTCTCTGTGCTTTTTTAAAAAATGTGATTAACAAAGAGGTACAGCTTTATAAAAGATTTGTCTGGAGGATTAAATAAAACAATGCATTTGAAAGAATTAGCACAGACAAAAAAGTACATGCTATCTATGATGATGCATGAAGATGATTGTGTAGGCAATGCTCAGTTACAAAGTAATGGGAGGAGTATGTGGCAGGAAGTGCTATATACCTCCTGATATTTACACCTCCTTCTTAGTCAAATGAGCCTTGGGTTTAGCTGCACATTGCTGTTAAAATTTTTCCAATATCCTTTGCACATAAGATAATTTCTTTGAGTGGAGGGAGGTAGAAGAGTGTTTTATTTACTTTCTTTCTTTTGCTGATTTGAAAAATGTGTGTGATGGCTGGAGCTTCACCTTCCATATTGGGCTATAAGGGCAAGGGTTATGCTTGGAGATAATCACATGCGGAGATAGAAGCAATGTGGATCCTTGACTGTCTCAGTTGGTTGCCACACCAACCAAGACTTAGAGAATGAAATAAACTTCTAGATTATTTAAGCCACTGTTTGGGTTTTGTTTCTCCCTTTTCTTTTTTCTTTTTTGTTACATGTAGTTAAATAGAATAATGGAACACTATTACTTTTTAAACCAAAAACACAGATTCTATTCCTCTAAGGCATTTCTCAAAGCTCCAGAAATATCTTCATTTTGGAGACAGAAATCAACAATGGTGGGAGGGCTAAAATCAGGGTGTAGATGATATTGAACAAATTGGAAACAATGAGTTTCTAGGAAGGTAAATTCAGTTTTAATGATGTGCTGATGGAGTCCCTCTGCAAGTAACACTGGGGAGAAAAAAGGAAGGGAGAGGGAAATCCCACACAGAAAGCCTAGAGAGTGAGAAGGTAGCCACAGGTCAAATGAGTTTTGGCAGGAACACTCTGTAGAGTCTATGTCCAGTTGAGGACATAAGTGTAATGGTGTGTATTCATTTCCTTCCTATTATAGTATGTTTGTCTTTATTTCTGGGGCTTAGGCAAAAGGCCTGGTTTGTGTGTATTATTAGGCTCTGATAATATCAGATGGTTCCTGTTTATTTTTCTTGTTGTTTATAAACTTGTTGCAGCAACAGATTATAGTACTGACAAAGGGCATATTTTCATTTTTTCGAGTATCTTTAAGGGATCAGGATGGTTGAGTTGTAGGTAACATAATGCAGGCAATGCCAGTAAGCATGAACTGTCTGTCAGTTGGAGTATGGTTATTGTGGAAATAAATCCATTTGAAAGATCAGAAAAGCTTTAAAATTGAGAGACAATTGGTGGATTACTGTAATGGAATACTGGGTTTTATTTAGTTGAAAATGGGGTGTAGCGACTGAGGGATGCGAAAAGTAGACCAGCTCTCTTGTTTATATTCTTTTTTGTTTTGTTTTGTTTGTTTTTTT
>NW_023246434.1:0-1089 GCF_002007445.2 Ailuropoda melanoleuca | reverse complement strand
TTTTTTGAGGCTTAATTAACAAATAAAATTGTAAGATATTAGTGTACAACATAATGATTTGATATATGTGTGCATTGTAGGATTACAACCATTCAGTTAATTAACACATCATCACGTCACATATTTACCTTTGTGTGTGTTNTCAGTTAATTAACACATCATCACGTCACATATTTACCTTTGTGTGTGTTTGTCTGTGTGTGTGAATATTTAAATTCTATCTCAGTAACTTTTTGTTATACAATACAATGTTATCAACTATAGTCACCATGTCATACAATAAATCTGGAAAGTTTGTACCATTTTAACAACCTCCTTTTTTCCCTTCACCCCCCTCCCAGGACCTTGGCAACCATGTTTCTACTCTGTTTCTGAGTTTGACTTTTCTTTTTTCCCCTTGGACTCCACATATAACTGATACCATGCAGTATCTGTCTTTCTCTGTCTGGCTTATTTCATTTAGCACAATGTCTTCCAGATTTATCCATGTTGTCACAAAAGACAGGATTTCCCCCTTTTTATGAAATGCTTTAATTCTTTTTTGATGGGAGGTATGGATTGAAGTTAATTTTTTTTAGTATAGATATCCAATTATTTAATCACATCATTGAACTTTCACGTTTAGTTTTATTATTTATATAAGTGGGTTTAAGTATATCACCTTATTATTTGCTTTCAATTATTTCATCTTTTTCTGCCTTCTGTTAGGTTGGGGTTTTTTTTTGTTTTGTTATTCCATTCAAATTCCTTTGTTGACTTATTAGCTATAAATCTAATTGTTGGATGATTGTTTCAGGTTTATAGTATACATATTTACTTATCACAGTTTACTTTCAAGAGACATTATACCACTTAATATCNAATATACAATATAGAATATTTACATTTGTATATTTACATTTCTCCCTTCTTGGCTTTTGTGCTGTTCTCACACATTGGACATCTTATTATACCATATCAGACAATTATCTTTTAAGGAGATTTAAGTAATTATTTAGAAAATATTTTAAATTTACTCTGTTCCACAACTTTAGCTCTAGCTAAGCTTCACTAATATGTTTTCTCTTCTTCCCCTTCAGATCTGGAGGT
>NW_023246432.1:0-2183 GCF_002007445.2 Ailuropoda melanoleuca | reverse complement strand
CACCGGAGCTCCATTTCAGTCTGGTCATGCGCGTTCCCCGGCTCACGGTCTAAGTCTGCTCTCTCACGGGTGCCCGTCTGGGAGTCCGCCCGCTCCCCTGTGCAGGTCGCTACCGCTTCCTGGGGCCCAAACGCGGCGTCTCATGAATGCAGATTTTCTATGAGAGGAGCAGGCATTCCCTCTCACCTGTCATAAAGTCATTAAACAAATCTACATCCAAAATCCCTCTTCACGAGCACCTGGGTGGCTCAGATGGTTAAATGTCTGCCTTTGGCTCAGGTCATGATCCTAGGGTCCTGGGATTGAGCCTTGTGTCAGGGTCCCTACTTAGTGGAGAGCCTGCTGCTCCCTCCTCCTATGCCCCTTCCCCTTTTTGTTTTCTCCCTCCCTCTCTCTCTCTTTCTCAAATAAATTAATTAATTAAATCTTTTAAGAAAAGAAGAAGAAATCCCTCTCCAGCTCTGCAGCCCCACTGCAGACTACTGTCCAGGCTTTCAGCATGCATGGCAGTTCAGCAGACCTTGGCATAGTTTCCTAACATTGAGTCTCTGCCTCAAGCAAACCTGTCCATCCTCCCAGACTAGTCTTTCCCAAACCACAGAGCTGATCATACCCTTTCCCTATAAATTCTCCCCAACACAACACCATGTAGCTTCCTGTTCAAAGGCCTTTCCAGTCTGACCCCTTGGCTCCCAGTTACAGCTCACTCCGTCCTTCCTACTACACTCACTGCTCCAGCCAACACATGCCATTTCAAACTCAGAATTGTCTCTGTGAATGCTTTTTGGATATTATTTTCCTCAATATTTTGTTTAATTTTTCTGGCCAAAGTGGGGCAAGACAACAAAACTATAATATGCTTTACAGATGATGTCATAAGGAGACAATGTCAACATTGACAGTTCTTAGCTTTGGTCAATGAGGCAATAATTCCTAAACACCCCCTTATGTGAAGTCTAACTTGCCCATCATACTGGGAAACAGAAATGGTCTTCCTTCTGTTCTGATACCACCATACCTTCTTTGTGCTCATATTACAAAACCTATTGTCTTACAAGTATGTGTGTCTTTATCCTCCAAACACATATATAGGGATTACTCATGCCTCTTCATCTTCAAACACTACCACCCTCCCCACTGCCTATCCCAACATCACCACAGACCACCAAATTAATGAATACCACCATATTTCAGAGTATTTGTGAATCCTATCCCCAAAGAGCTCATGTCTCCTCCAAGCGTTTTCACTGGGTCAGCTCACAGAATGATAGTGGATGGCCAGCTTAATCTTAAAGATTTATTGACACAAAGTGGCAGAGTCAGGCCATCCTCAATTGCTTCAAGCCCTGATGTCTTCTTCTAACCCTCACAATTCCATTTTCTTCTCATCCAGACAGGTGCTGTCTGCATTGAATAGGTCTTGTAGCACACAGCCTTTTTTTTTTCCTATGAACTTCTCTGATTTGAGAGGTAATCCTTACTTGTCAATGTTATGGAAATTACGGAAAGATTTACTTCAGTGGTTATATGAATGTGTTCACAACCTATTGCACAATGAAACATTTATAAATTGTCCCTCCCCTTTCCTAAATACTACATCTTACAGATTTGTATCTTTCGCTTAATGAGTAGAGTGTCAACTGGCTGGAGAATTACTGGAAGTTTTGTGAAATGCTTACACAGAGCAGATAGTGCATATGTGCATGTAACTGATCCAAGCTACAGTGATGTTGAATGTTCATTTTATCTAAAATTAATTTCTTGCTAATAACTGCCATTTTACTAGATTCTTTCACTGAGTATGGTAGTAGTAATGAGGTTTCTTCTAAGCCACTATTTACAAAGTTATAACGTTTTTGGTTTTTGTTTTTTATTAATTTGCTGCTTTTACTGTAAGGGTGATACTCTTTAAATGCCAATGAGTAAAGAACCACAGAACCACAGGACTGGGATGCAACACAATGGGGAAGAGGTCCTTCATTTATGAAGAGCAGATTTCTCACACTACCAGTGGACTCTTAGTACTATGTTTCTCACATGGAGATCAAAACTGACATGCACCTGCTAGGCATGTTAGGTTGGTCATGAACAATTAGGACAGCCAATAGAATGGACCAATTCCAAGAAGGAACCAGTGATTTAAGACCGAGTGATTAAAAAAAAAAAAAAAAAAAAAAAAAGCT
>NW_023246431.1:0-2182 GCF_002007445.2 Ailuropoda melanoleuca | reverse complement strand
ATCACGCCCTGAGCCGAAGGCAGACGCTTAACCGCTGTGCCATCCAGGCGCCCCTGTTTCCTTGTTTTTATAGCTGATTATTTTTCTCTACTTTTCAAGGTCAGAGGCTTCATTTAAGTTTCTCATAGTTTTCTTTATTCAATTGCTGCTTTTATCTCTAGTCAAAATTAACATAAACTTTACATGTGATGTGAGAATTTCAAATACTTAAATACATTCTTTTACTAATAGGAGAATAACCAACTGGCCTGTAAATATGTAAATATTCAGTATAAGTCAACTGAACTTGAACACGTCCTTAATGAAAGATGTGATCTCAACAGTGTATTGTTTCACTGTGTATATATATAGCTTACAGCAAATGTAAACTCCTCATAAGCCATAGAAAAAGTCTTGAGATGGTAAGCTGAGAACAATAATGGCAAGATCAAGACACTGAAAAAAGACATAGACGGATGGTAGAATGATTAATGCTATATCTATACAGTACAGGTGTTTGGTACTTGAGCAAGTGGTCAGAAAAAACAAATTGGACATTTATTCTTCCTGACAAAGGGATTAAGAAATGTTGCTGATTATACCTTTATAAATGAAGCTTTAAGTAAACTACTGTCTTGATTGATTTCTTTGATATTTGCTAACACTGCAACTGAATATTCTGTTGGGAATTCTTTTATTTGTGTTTGTTTTCTGAAGATCTGAATTAACTCAAAGTTAATGGGATTAATAAAGACATTATGAAACAGCTGTGATAGTTTTATTAATAACTACACTGGAGGTAAACCAAATACAAAATATTTTAGAGACAATGATGGCCTTTGCATAAAACTTTCTCAGCAATATAATGCCAGAGCTAAAAACAACATTTCACTAGAACTTAGTGGGTAAAAAGTATTTTAGAGTGGGATCTAATTCTTCATCTACCACAGTCCAATTCTATTGTTTATTTGAAAGTAAAGAGCTAGATTTATTCATTCAGATTTATTCAAACTAGATTTCGTCATGCATCAGGCACTTTTTGAGTGGCTTCTACATACCAGGCATGATAGGGATACAAAGTTAAATAAAATAGGGAATGTTAATACATTGAAAGATCTGGCAACATAGTATTGGAAGCAGTGGTACAGATTATGGAGGGAGCAAACAGGATGCTCTGAGAGAGAATTATGTGAGTGATGGAAGCTTTTTTTGGACACATTGATCACAGAAAACCACAGCAAAAAGGCACTACTTAGGATGAATTCTGAAGAGTGACAAGGGGCCAGCTGCGTAAGGAACAGGAATTGAATGTTACCAAGGATTCCAAGTATGGCAAATTATCTCAGGAAGAAAAAACTTGTTTTTTTCATTAACCTAAAAGAATTACCAGTACAGCAGGAGCAAAATGAGTCAGAGGGACTGTGGTAAGTCAGGCAAGGGCTAGATTAGTTAAAGGGTTTGAATTTTATTTTAAGTGTAGCAGAGAGAGGAGCACCAATGTGGGCTACAGTTTGTGGTGATAGATGTATTTGTTTTGCATTTGTAATACTTATAAAATCATTCATTATTAAAACTTTCAAATATATTTTTAAAAAGTTTAATAATCTCTTGTATACCTATCATTCATTTTGAACTCTAATGTTGCTATAAAAACTTGTTCTTAGCCATTTGATTGAACACTTGATGGACTATCATGTTATTTTTGTGTAACTTTTTAATGGAAAGAAGTACATGTCTTTAGTTTAATAAATACTTCTTGAGAGGCTGTAATGAATGGTATATTCATTTTTTTTGTAAATGTAACTGTATAATAAGGGGAGCTTTTTCTGTTGCATCAACGATAATGTATGATCCAATGACTTTAAATATCTCAGATTCCAAAAATAAAAATAAAATAAAAGCAAGAAAGAAAGGAAAAAAGAAAGAAAATGAAAAGGAAAAACTGAAAATAATCTGGGACAACACCTTTTTCAGGACTTTAAAGTCTTCCCAGCCAGTGAGTTTATATCTCCTTCTCCAGGCTTCATATATCATAGCCTGAGGGAAGAGAAGCAATCATTGCTCATAAGCCATCAGCATAAGGTTTGAGTATTTCTCCCCATATATAACTAGCAAATCAAATAAAGGGTAGGGATAGGGAGAGCATCAACTAAGCATTTCAGAGATTGAGAAACCTGCTGAGGGGCACCTGGGTGGCTCACCC
>NW_023246430.1:0-2182 GCF_002007445.2 Ailuropoda melanoleuca | reverse complement strand
CTTCACTGTACAAAAGGAATGGTTTCTCAAAATCACACCCAGAAACTGCTACAATTCTCCAAAATATCTGAAAAACTTCACACCAACCATTTCAAGATACTGCTGCAAAATAAGTGGAAAACAAATACTCAATGAGAATTCTCTGAATGTCGCATCTGGCCACAATTGCAAAGCACTTTCATTTGATGATGGAGTATGGCTACACACACCCAATCCATGGCTTGCTATATCTGATTACATCCAATTCATAATGGGCTTCTCTAAGTGTCATGGTGCCTCGGGAGCTATGGACGAGCGTTCGGTCTCTGCAAGGGTCCAGCACCAACTTCAGCTGTTAATCATAAGGTAGTAGATATCTGCAGAATAAAACATGGATTTGCTTCAAAGTATAAAATATATTTGCTATAGGCACTTCGAGCACCCTTGGATCCATTGAATCAAACAGCAAAGGCAAAATAGCTAACATGAAAACTTAGACATATTCCAAACATAATTTAATTGGCAAACAAGTCAAGGTAGTAAGTCCAAACAAAATATAGTTTTGCTGCTGAAATTCAGAGACCCAGTAGGTATGCGTCTTCTCTGAATATGTAAATAGGGTGTTCATCTTGAAGACAATATATTGACATGCCTTATACCACTGAACCCATAGTCTTTGAATTCCCCCTAATAGTCATATGATCTATTTCTGAGCCTCTGGCATACATTTATCTTCTAAGGATCTATTCTGTATGCTGAGTCCAACTCAACAGGTCCAACAGAATGATTTTTGTCAAAATAGGGGATAAGCCTGAATAATTTGGGGTAGAGAGCTGAAGAAGTGATACAGCCCTGACTTAAGACACTGAAGCTTTGATTCTGTCCCTGCCAAGAAAAGACAAACTGCCTTTCAGAGTCTTTAAGTAATTATAGAGAAAAGAGCATTATCAAGATCAACAGCAACATGCTAAGTACTTAGCACTCTTTTTATTTGCTTGGAGCAGCATCTTCCCTTCGAGTCACTAATTGTTTCTTTTATTGTTGAACATATGGAAAAGGTGAAGAAGAGTATGCTGGTGAGGGTGGTACAAGTGAACGAGTGCTACCTCCACTTTTAGTAGAGAGCAAGGAAGTGTCAGAGATGGAGAGTGGAGTGAGTCAGAGGTTGAGGGTCAAGGAGTCAGAGGGAGATTTTTAAAGTCATATTTAAAAAAAGTTAAAAGTAATAGAATCTGTTTTAATAAGATGTTATGCTTAATCCACCAAAACCCATCATCTATACATGTAGTCAATATAAAATTATTAATAAAATATTTTTACATTCTTTTTGATAGTACCAAGACTTTGAACTGCAGGGTGTATTCCATAGTTACAGAATATCTCAAAGAGAATGCTAAATTTTCATGGGAAGTACTTGGTTTGAATTCTATATTGTTTCAGTTTTTAATTTTAAGCTATTTAATTTTAAAGCAATTTAAAATTTTAAATCCACAGTTTTACTAGCCACATTTCAAGTGCTCAGTAGCCACATGTGGCTGGTATTTGCCATATTGGATGCTGCAGCCCTAGAATATTTCTCAACAAGCTTCTTATAGCACTTCCGCTTAGGCAGTCCATAAGCTGTTTCTTTGTTTTCGTTTTTGTATTTTTAATTATGACCCAAAGTGCAAGTTTATATATCCCATATTAGCTATACTTTAATTTATAGAAATATGCCTTCCAAAATTATTTAAAATCTCTCCAGCTGTTTATAGATGATAAGTTGATAAACTGACAGAAACCTCACATAGATTTTTCAGAAACAGATATTTCAACTGTGTGAAATATGGTTAGAAAATGGTTTAATTGAAGGGGTGCCTGGGTGGCACAGTCTATTAAATATCTGACTCTTGGTTTTGGCTCAGGTCATGATTTCAGGGTCTGGAGAGTCAATGCCATGTGGGACCCCACACTCAGCATGGAGTCTGCTTAAGACTGTCTCTCCCTCTGCCCTGTCCCCCACCCATGCACGTGCTCTCTCTCTCTAAAATAAATAAATATATCTTTTTAAAAAAAGGAAGAAGAAGGGGCACCTGGCTGGCATAGCGGTTAAGCGTCTGCCTTTGGCTCAGGGCGTGATCCCGGCGTTATGAGATCGAGCCCCACATCAAGCTCCTCCGCTATGAGCCTGCTTCTTCCTCTCCCACTCCCCCTGCTTGTGTTC
>NW_023246429.1:0-2182 GCF_002007445.2 Ailuropoda melanoleuca | reverse complement strand
TTTTAAATGCCTGCATTGTATTTCACTACACAGCTATGACCACGAATTAGTGAACTAGTCCCCCGGACATTTACATTGTTTATGTTTCCTCATTGTTATGAATGATCCTCTGATGTGGAATATTTTTATAAGTCTTTGCATACCTCCCCAATTTTTCCTGTAGGAGAGAAATACATTTCCTGGGCTAAAGTTAACATAGTGCCCGGTACATAAAATGTACTTAATAAATGCTAACTCTTCCTATGTTAAGTATTTTAAGGTCTTTGCTGTATATATGGTCCAAGGACCATGAAGAACGTTGTAAAGTTTCAGAATGTCGAAAAAGAGAAACTGATCTCCTCCCTCAGGTAGCTCACAGTAGTATTTACTACTGAATTTATGATGTAGTTACAGGTGTGACAGGTGCTTCAGGGTGTGCAAAGAGGGCGTATTCAAAGAGATTTTACGTGATCGAGGGATTAGGGGCAGATCTTCACGAAGTGCTGCTTATGCAGAGCCCCACAGGAAAAGCAGGCTCGCTTGCTGACATGCCTTCCAGCCAGAAGGAGCACTTGGTAGGCCTGGGTGGGAAGGAGCTTGGCTGTTGCCCGATCGTTCGGAGCTTTGTGCCCAGGTTAGAACTCCTGACTTGATCCTAAGGACAGTCAGAGCTGTTGACAAGTTTTAAGCCGGGGAATTGCAAAACCAGAAGTCTGTTTGTAGAAGTTCACCCTTGACTTTTATGCCGAACTGCGTGCTTCCCGAGGGCAGAGACCGTATCTGCCTTTTACCCTCTCGTGTCCTTATTATCTGGCATTGTGTCTGACATAACGTAAATGTTTCTAGAAAGAATAAGTGAATACATGAATGTATGGGTGAACATTTAATCACAATTGGCATTTTGATAAGTTCAACAACACGCACACATACACCAAGGACAGCATGCTTTATGCCCTATTTTATAACACCCGTTTTCGCTTGAGTACAGAATACTTTTTTTATGGCCTTCACGTTAGCATTTTTAGGGCATTGAAATTATTTTTACACCATAAAGTTTAATGGGCACACAGTTTTTCATTCTATGGATATATCATGATTTAATTAAACAGGTACTAATCACAGGACAAAAGAATTCATTCTTTCTAAGTCTATTTTATACACTCAAGTAATCACATACAGTCACATTTGTATTTTATTTTATAATTGCCTCTCTATTATTTTTAGAAATCTGTAATGCATGCCCTTCGCTCTGAAACTTTGGCTTCGTCTTTGATCACATCTCAGTGTAGGAATAGAACTTATGGGTAGGCATATTTTAAAGGCCAAATTATCTTTAAGAAGTGCCGTTTTTCCATAGAAACAGAGGAAATATTTGCAAATCATACATCTGATAAGAAACGAATATCTAGAATACATAAAGGACTTTTATAAGTCTATAATAAAAAGGCCAATAACCCAATGAAAGAAAGAGCACAGGATCTGCATAGATATTTCTCCCCGGAAGATACACAAATGGTCAACAAACACATGCAACTATGGCCACTTGTATATGTCACTGAATATTTTCAATGCAAATATGTCTAACGTCACTAGCCATCAGGGAAATGCAAACCAAACCCACAAAGAGATACTATTTCTCACCCAGTAGGTTGGCTGGAATCAAAAAGTCAGATAACAGCGAGTGTTGGTGAAGATGTGGGGAAGTCAGAACCCTCACACCTGCTGATGGGAATATAAAATGGTACATCCACTTTGAGAAGCAGTTTGGCGGTTCCTCAAAAAGTTAAACATTAGAGTTACCATATGACCCAGCAGTTATAGTCCTAGGCATCTACTCAGAAGAAAGGAAGGCACGTGTCCACACAGAAACTTACATACAATTGTTCACTGGTGGGCAGCTTTGTTCCTAATAACCCCAAAGTGGAAACTCCCTGAATGTTCATCATGGTGAATGGATCTACAAACTATGGTCCATCCACGCAGAAAGTTACTTGGCAACAGAGGGAGGTGAAGTCCTGGTGCTTGTTCATATGCGCTACAATAGGGATGGACTTTGACAACAAGATGCTAAACGAAAGAAGCCAGTCACAAAAGACCACATACTGTAAGGTTGCATGAATGTGAAATGTCTAGAACGGGCAAATATGTCGAGACAGAAAGTGATTAGTGGTTACCTTGGGCTGGGGGCAAACGAAGAGTGACT
>NW_023246427.1:0-2181 GCF_002007445.2 Ailuropoda melanoleuca | reverse complement strand
ACTGGGTGTTATATGTAAGTGATGAATCACTAAATTCTATACCTGAAACTAATATTACACTGTATGTTAACCTGAATTTAAATAAAAACTTGAAAAAAAGTAATAAATGCAGATAGTAAAAGAAAAAGTCAAACACTACAAACAGGTCTATATTCATAAGCCTTTTATAGAAGCCAGCTGAAGTTATAAAGTAGTAGTTAGCCTCGTGGGGCATTTTGGCCCATATCCTTAAAATGGCAGTTTTCAAAGAACTTTCCACTTCAGCATGGATTAGAAAAGACAACGGTAGATAACCCAGGGAACTGGAAAAAGTTCTAATAGAAGAGATAAGAGGTTCAAAATCCAACCTAACCAGCTTATTGACTAGGACTGTTCTTTACTAAAATCAAACTTGTATGTTTCATATAAGCCCACCCTCCTGTTAGTCTGTGGACAAAAAATGCTTTAAAGTAAATGTGATAATCCCAAATTCCCTAAAAAATAAAAATGAAGCCTCTTAACATCATCCTGTTTATGCTGTATACTAGCTTTAAACTCTGTGATAGTAAATAGCCAGTCATTAAAGCAGTGTAGAATACACTGTTAGTTTAATTATGTAATTCACATTGCTGGAGCAGCTCTGGAAGAATGAAGGTAGAGAAGTGGGAAAGGCCAGAAGCTATAAAAATCTTTATAGAAGATTAAGGTACAGGTGTGGGTGGGTGGATAAAGGTTAAGAGAAAGACCAGTTGAGGGTGAAACTAGGCTGACCTCTTCCTCGGGAGAAGTATGAATGAAGGAAAAGGCAATATTTTAGAAAGATACATATTTGCTCAGCTTGTGTGTTTAAGGGAAGAGGTAAAGTGGGAACCAGAACCATGCCAGGGTTTAAGAAGCAGTGTATTTTAAAGTGGCACAAAGGAATTATTGGGGATGATGAAGTTCTATTTTTTTATTTTGATGGTAGTTACATGATTGTGTGCATTTACCAAAACTCATAACACTTAACACTAAAAGGGGTTAAGTTTATTATATGTAAATTATAGGTAAAAAATTACACCTCAATAAACCCGACATTCAAAAATAAAAGCCATTAACAGCTAAAATGCTGATTAACCTTATAAGGTTTGTCAAAATTACCAACCCCCCACACCAAGAATAAGCATCTAATTTCAATCTATTTTGGGTTTATGTTTTACAGTGTTGAAAAATCTAAACAAACTGAGGTATATAGTGAAGCATGGTTTTTAAATTCTGTTCCAATCTTCCATCATTGATGTCTCTCTTCAATGGAAATTGTAGTTTCTGACATCTCTCCAGTGGAACCCACTGGCTGAGAATGTCAGCCAGTGAACAGGAGCCACAATAAAAGAGGCAGATAAGGAGAAACAGCATCTGGCTCTAGACTTGGGGAAGCAGACATACCCACCATATGCTCTACAACTAGAAGCTAAGCTACATCATAAAAGCTTATGATTTCTATACTCCTACTATT
Organism: Ailuropoda melanoleuca; assembly: GCF_002007445.2. Classification (NCBI taxonomy): domain Eukaryota; kingdom Metazoa; phylum Chordata; class Mammalia; order Carnivora; family Ursidae; genus Ailuropoda; species Ailuropoda melanoleuca. The sequence continues at coordinate 707 of NW_023246427.1, read as the reverse complement.
CTCAAGGCTTTTTTTTTTTCTCTTTAATTTTGCTCCCATCCTCAGAGAAGCCTTGCTTCAAGGTTACTCAGGAGACTACCTTAACATGAGGATGTCTTTCCTGAGCCCTCACGAAAGTTAGATGCTTCCAGAGCACCCTATGGACTGTTTATCGCACTGCTCTGTAGTTAGCCATTTCTGGGTCCATTTCCTCCAAACTTGAGGCCAAAATGCTGAAGAGAGAAGACTTATTTTTGTAGCCCTAGCAGCTAGTAACTGGCAGAGGCCAATTAGAGTTTCCTCAATGAGATTCAAAAGAGTAATTTGCATTAAAAGAGAGAGAGAGAGAAGTTCTTAACCTTTATAGGTCATAAAACTCTTTGAGAATCTGATGGAAGCCAGGAAATCCTGAAAAAAAAATGTGTATTTATACAGTTTTACCTGTAATTTCAAGAAATCTAAAGGGCTTACAATCCCTGCAAAGACTTCCCATGTTGAGATACCTCGTATAAACAATCCAGTCTCATCTTGACTACAAAGTGGGACAAGCAGAGAGTCTGCTGTCCACACCTCATCTAAAACAAGGAAAAGGAATTACAGCTGACCCTTAAACAATGTGAGAGGTTGGGGCACCAACCCCCTATGCAGTCAAAAATCTGTGTATTGGGGCGCCTGGGTGGCACAGCGGTTAAGCGTCTGCCTTCGGCTCAGGGCGTGATCCCGGCGTT
>NW_023246426.1:21864-28164 GCF_002007445.2 Ailuropoda melanoleuca | reverse complement strand
ATTCACTAATGCGTTCCTCTGCCTCGGTGACCCTGGCCATCAGAGCCTCTAGTTTTGACTGCATTTGGCTCCTAGAANCTCTGTTTTTCTCCACCCCTTCAGGGATGCCGATGATTCTGACATTGGATCGTTTCATAGAGTCAGTAATCTCCCGTAATCTACATTCGTGGGCGTGGATTTTTTTAAGACCAGCTTCTATTTTCGTTTTTTCTTCTACTAACCCATCCTCCAATTCGCTAACGCGTTCCTCTGCCTCGGTGACCCTGGCCGTCAGAGCCTCTAGTTTTGACTGTTTGGCTCATAGAATTTTTAATTTCTGTCAGATTCGCTCTCATTTCTGCCCTTAGGGATTCTATATTCTCAGTAACATTTTCGTTAATACTTTTTTCAAGTCTACTCATCATCTTGACCATTGATGCTCTGAATTCCATTTCTGATAATTTGGATAGATCCAAATCTATTATTTCTGTGGCAGAGGCCACAGACTCATTATCTTTTCTTTGCTGGGGGGGACTTCTCCTTCTCGTCATTCTGATGAGGAGAGATTGTGGGGTTGTCCAGAGCCCAAATTATTGACTGGGACCCAGGCCGTGTGCCCCTGTTTTATAGAGATCTTAGGGATGTGGGCTTCTTCTTTAAAGATTTTATTTATTTATTTATTTATTTGAGAGAGACAGACAGTCAGCAAGAAAGGGAACCCAAGCAGGGGAGTGGGAGAGGAAGAAGCAGGCTCCCAGCGGAGAAGCCCGATGAGGGACTCCTTTCCAGAACGTTGTGATCACACCCTAATCCGAGGACAGGCACTTAATGACTGCACCACTCAGGCGCCCTGGGTTGTGGGCTTCTTGATTTTTCAGCCTGCCTTCTGGGGGAGGGGCCTGCCGCGCCGATACTCAGAGAACCCTGTTTGGGTAGAGTCTCCGTGTCCCCTGCAAGGGGGGATGGGGATGGGCACCCTGTGAGCTGGTATTTCTGGGTTTTTTGTTCTCTGGCGGCTTTCCCTGGCGGTTTGTTGTGCCTCCTCTGAGAGTCAGAGCGCAGCGGCTGAAATTCAGCCTCTGTCACAGAACGGAGGGATCGCGGCCCGTTCTCCACTGATGTTCTGGCCACTTTAACTCTGTTTCTGTTGGTGCTGCTCAACCCTGCAGCATCCTGGGCTGTGCGCCCCACACCCGGCGTCCCAGCCCTCACATCCAGGGCCGTGCGTCTCTGTCCTTTGTGTTTCTAAACCCGCCAGCCGCCAGCCGTTCCGCGTGCGCTCCCGAGCTCCTGAGCTCCCTGTTTCAGTCTGGTTTGCCTGTGCTCTGGAGTGCCAGTTTTCAGTCTGGTCGCGCTTGCACTCCTGTGCTCTCGGTTTCACTCTAGTTCGAGTGTGCGGTCGGGAGCTCCTGTTTTCAGTTTGGACACGGGCGTTCCCAGGCTCACTGTCTCAGTCCGCTCTCTTGCGGGTGCTGGTCTGAGAGTCCAGCCCGCTCCCCAGCACAAGGGGCTATCGCTTCCTGGCGCCTGAGCGCAGAGGCTCCCTCCCCCTTCCTTTTATCTTCCTATATCTGTGCACATATTCACAGCTCCCCACTTCGTACCTCAATACTCAGCACTGAAGATGTTCATTTGTAGAGATCCAGATGTATCTTCCTGCGTCTCAGGCTGATTCTGTGGGTGTTCAGAATGGTCTGGTAGATATCCAGCTTGACTCGGACCAGCTGAGAAAGTGTCACCTACTCCTCCTCCATCTTTTCTCCTCCTTGCAGAAAGTGGTTGCCTTTCTGTTCATAGAGTTTCTGCTACTCTTTTCTTCATTCTCCAGTTGCATTCATAGGTATTCGGAATGGTTTGGTAGCTCTCTTGCTGAATTCCTGGGACCAGACGAACTTTAGGTCTCCTGCTCCTCTGCCATCTTGGAATGCCGAGCTGGAGCTCAACTTCTGTTTTAAACTGGGTTCCTTGCAGAAAGTGGTGGCTGTTCTGTTCTTAGAGTTGCTGCTATTCTTTTCTTCATTCTCCAGTTGAGTTTGTAGGTGTTCAGAATGGTCTGATAGCTATCTAGCTGCATTCCTGGGACCAGACGAAATTTAAGCCTCCTGCTCCTCCACCATCTTGGACCAGGATCCAGTGCATTAACTGCTCTTAAATCATTAAGTAAACACCATTTTCCAGATTTCTTTTTGATTACAAAAACTGGCGAATTCCAAGGACTAAAGGATTCCTCTCTATATATGTCCTTTCTGAAGCTGCTCTTGAACCAAACTTTGCAGAGCTTCTAATTTTTCTTTGTTTAATGGCCACTGCCTGATCCAAATGGGGCATTCATCCTTCCACGTCAGTGGGATTGGCTCTGGAGGACCCATTGGAGGCTGAGCAGTGGCCCGTACAAGAAAGGCAGATTGGCGTCCGTCTTTTTGGTAGGAGGTGGTATCATTATATACGCTTCCCATTGTTGGAGTAGACCTCGACCCCATAGATTGATGGGAATGTCTATTATATATGGCTGAATATATCCTTTTTTGTCCCTCAGGACCCTCGCATGGGAGAATATGAAGACTTTGGTTTACATTTTCTGCTTGTCCTAAACCTGAAATAGTTATTGCTGTGGGGCCCTGAGGCCATTTCTTAGGCCAATTATCAGTTCCTATAATGGACACATCTGCTCCAGTATCAATAAGTCCCTGAAAGAACTTTCCCTATATCTTTATATAGCAGTTCGGTTTTTCTTTGAAAGTTTTTTCAGTCAAATACACTCCCGACCGACCGGTACTTCCAAAGCCCGCATCAACACGCGTTTGATTTTTAAATTTTCGCTTCATATATGGCAGCAATAGTAACTGCGTTATTTGGACTCCCTTTAAAAATTTATATGGGGTATTTGAAGACATTAAAGCCATGATTTCTCCAGTATAATCTGAGTCAATGACTCCTGTAAGAACTAAAACACCTTCTTTAGTCAAACTAGATTGTCCTAAAATCAGTCCTACAGTACTGTTTGGCAAAGGGCCAAAACAGCCTGTAGGAACCTTCTGAGGTGTCTGATTTGGGAGCAATAAAAAGTTTTCTCTACACGGAAGATCAAGTCCAGTGCTTCCTGACGTGGCATGTAACAAATCTAAAATTGTCTGACATTGAGGTTGGGGGGTGCCCCCTTTTGGTTCGGGTTGAGGGCTTGCCCCGTAACCTATTTCCCTGTAGAGCAGTACCATCGTTGTGAACCTTAGAGCTGCACTGACTAGCCCAATAATTCCCCTTTTTGCATCGGGGTCAAAGACTAGGGAAATTATTTCGATTGTTTTCCCCATATTATTTCTATTCTTAAGATGGCATTGGGCGCGAGTATGCCCATTTCTTCCACAGTTGAAGCATTGTCCCTGGAAACTGTTTGTTGTTAAGGCTGTCATGGCCTGAGCTAGCAAGACAGCTTTGTAGGTCTCAGTGCCTACACCTTGGCATAATTTGATGTAATCACTGAGCCTGCCTTTTCCTTTAAAAGGACCGATAACTTTCTTACAATCCGCGTTTGCATTTTCATAGGCCAATAATTGTAATAAAGTGTCAGCAGCTTCTACATTATTGATCTTTTAATAGCTTCCTGTAATCTTCCTGTGAATTCAGTATAAGGCTCCCTAGGACCTTGAATAATCTTTTGAAAAGAGGCATTAGCAGTAGATTTAGACTCATTTTTTTCCCAGGCGCATAAGCAACATCTGCCAAGCTGTTCTATAGCTTGGTTGGTCATCTTCACTTGTTCCTGCACTTGACTCCAAGGTCCCATCCCCATCAATTGTTCTAGAGAGATAGGGATGTTATGAGCTCAATTATAATTTGCAGCAGTTTCCGCATGGTCTTGCCACCACGTACGAAATTATAAGAATTCCCCAGGGGACAGGACAGTCTTCTCTAACAAAGACCAGTCCGTGGGAATTAATCGGTTGCCTTCTGCAATGCCCTGAATAAGACCCATAGTGAAGGGCGAATTAGTACCATAGTTTTGAACTGCCTGTTCTAACTCTTTGAGAACTTTAAAGGAAAATGGTTTGTGCGTGGCTTCATATATTCCTTTTTTTAAATAATAATTTTTATTATGTTAGTCACCATACAGTATATCCTTAGTTTCTGATGTAGTGTTCCATGATTCATTATTTGTGTATAACACCCAGTGCACCATGCAATACATGCCCTCTTTACTACCCATCACTGACCTATCCCAATCCCCCACCCCCTCCCCTCTGAAGCCCTCAGTTTGTTTCCCAGAGTCCATAGTCTCTCGTGGTTCATTCCCCCTTCTGTTTACCCCCCTTCATTCTTCCCTTCCTTCTCCTACTGATCTTCCTATTTCTTATGTTCCATAAATGAGTGAAATCATATGATAATTGTCTTTCTCTGCTTGACTTATTTCACTTAGCATTATCTCCTTCAGTCTGTCCATGTAGCTGCAAATGTAGTGTAATCGTTCTTTCTGATGGCTGAGTAATATTCCATTGTATATATGGACCACATCTTCTTAATCCATTCATCTGTTGACGGGCATCTCAGCTCCTTCCACAATTTAGCTATTGTGGACAATGCTGCTATGAACATTTGGGTGCATATGGCCCTTCTCTTCACTACGTCTGTATCTTTGGGGTAGATACCCAGTAGTAGCTTCATATATTCCTTCCGGGTGGTTAGGACCTACCCCGGGAGGCAAATGTTCCCTTATAGTTACTGGGAATGCAAATTGTAAAGCATGTAAATCTCCTTGCTGTTTGGCCAGGAGCAAGCCTTTTAGAACCGCCAAAAGCGACGATCAATATTGCTCCCTATATGATGGAGCCGTTGCCTGTTTTTGTGAGAGGAAACCACTATTCCTCTTTGTAAGCAAAGGTGGTGGTGGAAAGCTGTCCATTTCTATGGGAGGAGGAGGAGGGGAAACAGATTTTACTTTTCCTCCTTCCAGGACAGCATATTCAGGTCCTGTTGAGGACTCATCTTTGGCATTAGGACTCTCAAGTTCCGTATCACTTTCTGAGTCTGGGCTTCGAAGTGGTTCCAGGGTAGAACGAATCAGAGACCACGTAGGCCAAATAGTGATGGGAAGAGGCTTTCCTCGAGCATGCTGCTGCTTGAGCTCATGCCCTACTTTTTCCCATGCTTGCAGATCTAAGGTCCCCAGTGGGAAACCATGAACAGTATTCTTCTATGACTTTTATTAAGTCCAGAAGTTTGCCCTCGCTAACCTTAACTCCTCCCGCTCTTAGGAGTTGCTTCAAAAGACAGATGTAAGGGCAATAATTTTCTGTGCTCTGAGAATTACCTATACCATGCTGAAAGTTCCCCAACATAGCAGCGGGAAATGTCCAAGGCCTTTCTTCTTTATGCATCGGGGCTCCTTCTCCACTGTAGTTTCAAGTCCCTGTTCCAGGTCCCTGCTTGGGTCCCTATTCCGGTCCCTGTTCAGGCGCCAGTTGCCGCGACACTGCCCGCGGAGCCTCAGCGTTGATTCGGGAAAAGGACAAGGCACAGACAGGTTAGCTTGCGAAAGAGAGCGAGGGTGCAGGGGATGACCACAAGGCATGCCACCGCCAAGACTGCGATCGCCCCGAACAGCTGCAACCTCGCGTATTTATTGGCAATAAACAATCAAAGACAATCAAGGGAATGATCTGTATTACATCCTAGTGAATAGTATTACATCACCGGGAAGGTCATGGGATTAGATAATGTAACTGTTCAGCAAGTGAGGTCTATTCTTAAACATGTTTCTATGGACCCCGTGGGGCTATTGTCAAGAGCAATCAAGTTTCGGGTGGGGCAGCATTCTGCCCTGTAGCAGACCAGGCGTTCCTGGCCACTTGTTATCTGAGGGCATTGTTCCACCCTGAGCAAGCTGGGCGTTCCCGGCCGCTGTGCTCTGACGTTTACGCTAAAGCCCGCAAGGTCACAAAGTTACTAGCAGCATTGTCCACAATAGCTAAATAGTGGAAGGAGCCGAGATGCCCTTCAACAGATGACTGGATTAAGAAGATGTGGTCCATTTATACCATGGAATATTACTCAGCCATCAGAAGAAACGATTATACAACATTTGCAGCAACATGGATGGGACTGGAGGTGATTATGCTAAGTGAAATAAGTCAAGCAGAGAAAGACAATTATCAAATGGTTTCAGTCATTTATGGAACATAAGAAATAGCAGGGAGATTGGTAGGAGAAGGAAGGGAAGAATGAAGGGGAGGTAAACAGAAGGGGAAATGAACCATGAAAGACTGTGGACTCTGGGAAATAAACTGAGGTGACTAACAGAACAGAAAAAAATTTTTATAAAAAAAA
>NW_023246426.1:17883-19603 GCF_002007445.2 Ailuropoda melanoleuca | reverse complement strand
CCCCCTCCCCTCTGAAGCCCTCAGTTTGTTTCCCAGAGTCCATAGTCTCTCGTGGTTCATTCCCCCTTCTGTTTACCCCCCTTCATTCTTCCCTTCCTTCTCCTACTGATCTTCCTATTTCTTATGTTCCATAAATGAGTGAAATCATATGATAATTGTCTTTCTCTGCTTGACTTATTTCACTTAGCATTATCTCCTTCAGTCTGTCCATGTAGCTGCAAATGTAGTGTAATCGTTCTTTCTGATGGCTGAGTAATATTCCATTGTATATATGGACCACATCTTCTTAATCCATTCATCTGTTGACGGGCATCTCGGCTCCTTCCACGATTTAGCTATTGTGGACAATGCTGCTATGAACATTTGGGTGCATATGGCCCTTCTCTTCACTACGTCTGTATCTTTGGGGTAGATACCCAGTAGTAGCTTCATATATTCCTTCCGGGTGGTTAGGACCTACCCCGGGAGGCAAATGTTCCCTTATAGTTACTGGGAATGCAAATTGTAAAGCATGTAAATCTCCTTGCTGTTTGGCCAGGAGCAAGCCTTTTAGAACCGCCAAAAGCGACGATCAATATTGCTCCCTATATGATGGAGCCGTTGCCTGTTTTTGTGAGAGGAAACCACTATTCCTCTTTGTAAGCNTATCTGAGGGCATTGTTCCACCCTGAGCAAGCTGGGCGTTCCCGGCCGCTGTGCTCTGACGTTTACGCTAAAGCCCGCAAGGTCACAAAGTTACTAGCAGCATTGTCCACAATAGCTAAATAGTGGAAGGAGCCGAGATGCCCTTCAACAGATGACTGGATTAAGAAGATGTGGTCCATTTATACCATGGAATATTACTCAGCCATCAGAAGAAACGATTATACAACATTTGCAGCAACATGGATGGGACTGGAGGTGATTATGCTAAGTGAAATAAGTCAAGCAGAGAAAGACAATTATCAANGAGGAAACCACTATTCCTCTTTGTAAGCAAAGGTGGTGGTGGAAAGCTGTCCATTTCTATGGGAGGAGGAGGAGGGGAAACAGATTTTACTTTTCCTCCTTCCAGGACAGCATATTCAGGTCCTGTTGAGGACTCATCTTTGGCATTAGGACTCTCAAGTTCCGTATCACTTTCTGAGTCTGGGCTTCGAAGTGGTTCCAGGGTAGAACGAATCAGAGACCACGTAGGCCAAATAGTGATGGGAAGAGGCTTTCCTCGAGCATGCTGCTGCTTGAGCTCATGCCCTACTTTTTCCCATGCTTGCAGATCTAAGGTCCCCAGTGGGAAACCATGAACAGTATTCTTCTATGACTTTTATNGGTTTCAGTCATTTATGGAACATAAGAAATAGCAGGGAGATTGGTAGGAGAAGGAAGGGAAGAATGAAGGGGAGGTAAACAGAAGGGGAAATGAACCATGAAAGACTGTGGACTCTGGGAAATAAACTGAGGTGACTAACAGAACAGAAAAAAATTTTATAAAAAAAAAGAAACTAAGGATATACTGTATGGTGACTAACATAACATAAAAATTACTATAAAGGGGCGCCTGGGTGGCACAGCGGTTAAGCGACTGCCTTCGGCTCAGGGCGTGATCCCGGCGTTATGGGTTCGAGCCCCACATCAGGCTCCGCTGCGATGAGCCTGCTTCTTCCTCTCCCACTCCCCCTGCTTGTGTTCCCTCTCTCGCTGGCTGTCTCTATCTCTGTCAAATAAATAAATAAATAAATAA